>NC_056727.1:178596860-178802827 GCF_019279795.1 Protopterus annectens | reverse complement strand
TTCCTTATGTTTCAGTGTCTACATTTTTTTAAAACTGAACTTTTATTATTTATTTATTTATTTGACATTTGTTTACAGGGATAGTCCGACTGGGTCAAAAAGAGACAGTTTTCAGCAGAGGCCTGGAGAGAAAAGCTCCAAATACAGACTCTAATATATAAACATATAACAGTGAAAAACAGTGAACTACAGTGAAAGTCGTTACAGAATCATGTGATGAAACAAATTACTCAGTATAGTTACAGCACAGGAGCCATGCTATGTACATGCAATATAATACATATTTGGCAATATACAATATAATACAGATTTTCCAACATAGCTTTAGGATATGGAGACAGTACATTCTATGATACAGTCAGTGGTCAGAAATAGAATTTTCTGAGATCAATGCTTAGTGTGGAAATGAGGTGCTAAACACTTTTTTGTGAGACAGAGAAAGCATAGTAGTAAGAGAGAAGAGTGTAAGAAGTGGGAATATCAGAAAACTGACTGGTAGTGTAACTTAGGTAGTGTTAGTTGGTATAAAAGAAGAGGAGGTGAAAAAGTTAAACAGGAGAGGGTCTGTAAGAGGGAGGAGAAAGAAGAAAAAGTAGATGTGAGGTTAGCCAGGAGCAGAGCATGGACATAGACAAGAATTATTTAGATGTTGTTATAGGGAAACTTTGAAAGCTGTTAGAGTAGGAATAATTCTGGTAGATAGCAGGAGGGAGTTCCACCTGTTGGCAAGCAAGTGAGAGTATAGGCTCTGTCCTGGTAATTTAGAGGGCTTGAAGACAGTAAGTAAATTCTTATCTTTGGACCTAAGGGCTCTGTTGGGGCTGTAAGGTTTTACTATATTGTTCAGAGATGGGCTGGCTAAGGTTTTATAGATCATTTTGTGTAATATTAAGAGTTCAATGTAGAGAAAGTGATTTGGGAGTTCTAGCCAGTTTAGCATTTATATTGGTATACAGTGATATGTGCTGGATTTTTAGTTGGTGGCAAACTTGGCCACTTTGTTGTAACACTGTCCCATTTTGGATCTAATGGAGATCTGTAAGTTAGAGGGAATACAGGCACCACATAGCAAGGAGGGTAGAAGGAAACTTTTAGCAAGAGTGGTCTTGGTTGATGTGTTCAGGTAGTGTTTATTTCTATAGAGGATGACAAGTTTCTGGTGGTTTTTTTTATATTCTGTTGGACCTGGAGGTTACAATTTAGTTGCTTGTCTATGATGACACCTAGTAGTTTAGTGTGGTGGACTACTTCAATAACTGTATTTTCTGTCAAGTGTATTTTGAATAGATTTGTTTCAATTGGATGATTTTTCAGCTGGAGGAGTTTGTTTTTTAGGGGGTTAAGGAATAGTTGTCAGTTGTTGAGCCAGGATCAAAGTCAGAAAATGTTTCTTGTTTGACAGAGAGAAGTTAGGGTAGTGTGGGAGAAGTTCAGATAATTGTGAGGTCATCTGTGTAATGCATAAGTGTTTCACTGGATGAGGCAGTGCACAGGTTATTTGTAAATATACTAATGAGCAGGGGACCAAGGATAGAACCTTGTGGAACTCCAGTGGGGTTATGTAGAAAGGAAGATATCTCATTTAACTATTTTACAGCTTTTGTTTCCAATTGTATAGGTAGCTGTAGAACTACTGTAGGGTGGAAGGGCTAGAGCCTAAGTTGGAGAGCCTGACTAGGAGTAAGGAATGAGAGACAATGTCAAAAGTCTTTGAAAGATCAACAAATACAGCAGATGCAAAGCTGCCTGTATCTCAGGCCCTGTTTACAGATTTGGTAAAGGATGGGAGTGCTGTGGTTGTGCTATTGTTTGGACAGAAACTGCTTTGAGTGTGTGTATGTAGGTTGTTTTGCAACAACTATTTCATTAACTAACTTTCACCTCTATCTGATAAGTTCTTTACTTAAAACAACAGAAACAAAAGTAAAAACAAACAAAGCTACATTTCACTAGTAAATTCATCTTGTACCTTGAGTATCCTATATTGTACTTCCACCCTTGACTCACCTCCCTGTTTCTTACCCTAGTGTCCACTCACCTTAAGTTTCTTACCTGTGTGTCTCTCTCCTATCCTTACTGATTGTTTTCCATAGTCAAGTCCTAGTCCTCATCTCCTGGCTCTTCCCGCTCCGTTCGCCCTACGGGCTCACTCCGCTCCCCTACCCTGCCCCCAATTTCCACCCGCCCCTACTATCTCTACATTTATACCTCCACTAACCCCTCCCACTCCAATTACACCCTTTCCCGCTCACCCTTCACTTCCTTTCTCCACCCCCAACCCACCCATTAATTACCTAACCAAACCACACCCACACAAACTATACTCGATTCATACTAATAACTCCCCTCCACACCAACATAAAACCAACAACTCAACTATGTTAACCAAACCTTCCTCACCTATTATCCATCTACTACTACTACTACTAAGCCTATCCTATCTTTCCTACATCACCAAACCCTTCCACTACACTCACTCCCCTCACTATCACATAACTAGCCCATTCCCAGAGCAATACATACACTCTTCCACCCTCATAAGCCCTCACCTATACCCCTGCAATCCCTCCCTACTCTTCCACTTCAAACTTATATCCACCTACAAAAATATTAACCCTTGTGCTTCCTGCACTACTCTAGATAAACACACAACCCTAAAACTATATACCAAACACTCCAATTACCTTTATCTTCGTCTTCACCAGGTCATAACCACCCTATTGTCAGGTGACATACACCCTAACCCAGGTCCATCTCCCTCAAATTTCTCAACAAACACTCCCCCAAATTCCTCAACAAACACACCTTCATCCACAAAAACCATTACCTTCTCAGCATTAAATGCCCAAAGTATATGTAACAAAATCCCAAACCTCCATGCCTGGCTTCTCCACAATAACCCAGACATACTATAAATATCTGAAACATGGATGGCTAAGACCCTCTATAAAAGACTCAGAAATACCCCCCCAACTATAATATCATCAGGAAAGATAGAACCCACAAGAAAAAGGAGGAGGTGTAGCTCTTCTCTATGGCTGTTCCTTCTCAGTTACTTCTTATACTAAACCAGTTCCCCAATTTGCCAATGCCGAACTACTTGTAACACTACTCCATCTTAACAAGCATAAAACAATATGCTTAGCCTCCCTCTACATCCCTCCTGGTGATAACATAGCTATTCTTGAGGACATCCTCTCTTGGCTCTCCACCAACATTACTAATGAAACTATCATTCTAGGCGACGTTAACATTAACTGGTCCTCTGTCCAATGCCCAACAAATCCTCAGAATATAAACCTTTATAACTTTCACCAATTAATAGAGTCAATAACCAGACCTTCTAAAGACCATTCTTGTGGAAGCACCCTAGACTGGATTCTGGTATCACACCCTCACCTATTCTCAAGTAGCGGTACACTCCCTGACCCTCTCAGTGACCACTTTCCTACCTTTGCTCACCGTCACTCTCCCTCTCTACAGCTATCTCATACCACATCTCTGTGCGCTCCTTAAAGAACTTCAACCAAAACACCTTCTCTGAATTATTGAAACAATTCAACTGGAGTACCCTACATACACTACCCCTAGATGAAGCTGTCACCTATTTTAATATATAATTTCTAAACCTCCTCGACTCCTTAGCTCCCCTTAGAACAAAAAGAATTAAAAGCAAAACTTTCCCATGGTTAAAAAAAGGCACCTTAGCTACCATGTGCTTTCGCAATAAAGCCTTGAAAAGCTACTATAAAGACAAAACCCCAGCCTCCCTAAACTAATACAAAACACTCCGCAACAGAGTCAAAAAACTTATCAATTCTGACCGCAGATCCTACTATATTACCCTACAAAATAATCATAAGACCAACCCAAAAAAGTTCTGGAATAGTATCTCCTCCCTCTTCAACCCTGGCAAGAAGGAAAACCCACAACCAGATCAAAATATTAGTGATACCGATCTTGCCTTCCAGTTCAACAGCTTCTTTATTGATTCCATATCTAAATTAATATCTTCATTTTCCAATAACTCTACTCCTCTAGCTACAACTCCTACTTCCACTTCCAATCTAGACTGCTCGTCCTCTGACCACCCTCTCTTCTCCCCCAAACCCATACCGATATGTACTATAAAAAAAATTGCTTCTTAAATTAAAACCTTGCTCTAACGCTCCTGACAACATCTCTTCCTTCTTCCTAAAGATAGCTACTGAAGCCATTGCCTTCCCAAATTGCATACTTATAAATCGGTCCATCCAAGAAAGTTATGCACCCCAAATCTGGAAAAAAGCTTACATCATTCCCCTCCACAAAGGAGGCAACAACAACGCCATTCCCAACTTCAGACCAATTGTCATCTTATCCCCCATCTCTAAACTACTAGAAAAATGCATACACATACAACTGCTACCTTACCTCACCAATAATCACCTATTAACCCCAACACAGCATCGATTTTGACCCAGTCATAGCACTACTACTGCCCTTCTCTCCTTCCTTGAAACTGTAAATAAAGCTAGATCTCTAACTATATTGTCTCTACTCTGCTCCTAGACCTTTCTAAGGCCTTCAACACCATCTCCCACTCCCTGTTACTCAACAAACTCTCTAACATACATCTTTTCCCCTCTTGCATCAATTGGTTTTCTAGTTACCTCTCCAATCGGCAGCAGTCTGTTAAATGGAAGAAATCTACCTCCTCTTACCTCAACACTGTCAGTGGTGTACCTCAAGGCTCCATATTAGGTCCATTATTATTCAATATCTTCATTAATGACTTCCACCACAATATCCCAAATGCTAAAATAGTCCAATATGCAGATGACTCAACCATTATCTGCACTGCAAACTCCATTCCCTCCCTCAAAAAAATAACTCAGGATGCCTTTACAACCACTGAAAAATGGATGCATGATAATCATCTTGCTCTCAATCCATCTAAAACCAAACTGATACTATTCATCCCATTAAAAAGCATAACTATTGACAAAAACTCTTTCCTCATAACCAGTCAAAATAATACATCCCTAGAAATTGTCTCCAATGCCAAACTGCTAGGAGCTCTCATTGATAATCAGCTCACATTTGATTCCCACATACAAACAAACATTAAAAAATCACATCAGAAACTTGGTATGTTCTACCGGCACATACGCTTCCTCTCCCCATCTACCAGATTACTCCTATCTACCACATACCTCATCCCCTCTCTGCTATATGGTGCCCCACTACTAACCAACCTTAAATCCTCTACCAAAACAAAACTTTTTTCCTGCTACAACAAAATCGCTAAATTCACCTCTGGACATAGATCCTCCTCCTCCCACCACTGTACTGCCCTCCACAAACTTAATTGGCTAGAGCTCCCAAACTATCTTACCTACACTCAACTAACTCAAGCTCATAAGCTCATCTTTAAGCCCTCACTCTGCCCCTCTCTCTCCTCAGCCTTCACCATGCACCATCCTAATAGATGTCTTAAAACCAGCACTCAGAACCTACTTGAACTCCATAAACCTACCCATCCAGCAGGTAAACTCTTCCTTTCCTTTGCCCTGGCCTACCTCTGGAACTCCCTCCCATCACATATCCATTCTACCAGCAGCCTTCCTATCTTTAAATCTCTCCTCCATTCACACCTATCTTCTCTCTGGGAATGCTCCTGTACCCACCCTGCATAATTCCTCCAGCTACTACACACTCCTTAATCTACAATCCCTTCCCTTCCATAGGAACACTCTTACTATAGTTAACCACTTATGTAAATACTATCTGTGCACACCTACTAACTAGAATCTTGACTAATACTTTCTCTCTTTACATTTATTAGTGAATATAGAAATTAAAAATTGTAAACTTATTTGTTATTTTTGTATTTGCTCTTATGTTGCTTTTCCTGTTTTTCTTAATACTATCTTGTGCTTATATGTACTGCTATGATACTTATCAAACAGTAGATGTTATGTTCTACCTATTATAATTTACTTTATTCTTATTTGTATTTTTGATATTGTATCTTTTGGAGCTTTTCTCCCCAGGACTCCATTGAAAATGGGCTCATTCGGTCCAATGGATTATCCTGGCAAACAAACTTCAAATAAATAAATAAATATATTTTTTCCTAGTATTTTGGAGATGGGAGATGGAATGTTTTGGGGTCGGAAGTTGGTCAGCTCTGTGGAATTTCCCCACTTGTGAATGGTAATGATATATGTAATTTTCCAGATGCTTGGTATTAAAGATTCTGATCTACATCTGTTTAGCAAGATACTGACGGAGTATGCAATAGAGTCAGCAGCTAATATGAGGTACTGAGGAGGGAAGTTGTCTGCAAAGGTGGAGCAGGGTTCAAGTTTTTGCAATAGTTGTTTTACGAGGCTTGCGGGTATAGGTTGAAAATAGAAAGTGGTTGAGTTATTGGAAAGGGGTTTGGGGCTGTTGTGGTGGAGAAGGTCAGAACTAGAAGAAGGGCACTGCTAAGGGTAGATGATGAGGAAGAGGAGAGGGGGTATAGTTCGGGGCTTTAGAGATCAGGTCAGCTTTGGATTGCACAAAGTGACTGATAAAGTCTTTAGCTATTTCAGAAGGGGGCATTAAGTGAAGGGCAAAGGTCTTTTTTGTGCCTTGGGTTAAGTAGGATTGAAATAGACAACCAGCATTTTTTGATTAGTTTTGTGTTAATTTTGCAGGTGGGTGTACTATAATTGTTTATCCTTGATAACCTGTTTTTTAGTTCATTGCATAATTGTTTGTAGACTATTAGATCTATTTCATTTTTACTTTGCTTTCAAAGACCCAGGCTATATCCCTTTTTTTCATTCGATTTTTACATGCTTTCGTTAGCCAAGGAGCAGAGTTATTTCTAATGCTTTTAGCATATCCTGGAGCTAGAGTGTTGAGTATATTTGGAAAAATTGAGTTTAAATAGAGCACAGCTTCAGCTAAAGGGAGATGGTTTAGTGGTGGTCAATTTATTTTGTGAAGTAGCTCATAGAATTTGTCTTGACTAAAATTAGTTAGGTTATAGATGGATTTCAGAGTATGTGTTTTTCGTAGGTAGGCATTGGCTCTAATGGCAAATGAGGGTAGGTGCTTACTGAGGGAATTAGGAAGTATGCCAGTAGGGGTAAGTTTTGTAGGATGTGACAACAGAAATCAGTCTAAAGTAGATTGTTGAGTGTGGTCTTTATTATACCTAGTACGGCAACTAATAAGTTGAGAAAAAAACATAAAGGTTGATGCTATGAGCTGGTAACTGTGATGACAGAGAATGCTAATCTATGTTAACGTTGCCTAAGATAATGGTCTCATGCTTGATTGTTTGGGTGGTCCAGGATAGTATGTCTTCTAGTACAGGTATATTATGTCTTGGGGAAATAGAGAGAACAATGATGCAGATTTGTTTCATACTACTGAGATTTAGGAAGGATATGAGCATTTCAGCATTAGAAAAAGCGGGGATGTTGTTTGTAAACAGTGTTATATTAAGGGTGTTGGGGTAAAGTAGGGCTGTGGCTCCACCTTTCTTATGTTGTCTGCCTAATCTAGCTATGGCATAGTTGGGAGTTAACAGCTCAAAGTCTTTTATGTTAGAATTTAGCCAGGTTTCGGTTAAGAATAGGATGTCAGGTTTATACTGGTCTATCCAAACATGCACGTAGGATATTTTATTTCACAGGCTTCTAAGGTTAAGGGTTACAATGTTTAAATTTCTAGGACATGTTCTAGTATCTTGGTTAGTATTATGACCCGGGTTAGGGTGGATGTCCTCACATTGTAGTAATATAGAGATTAGATAGGAAAATTGTGTGCTGAGTTTTCTTGGGGAAGTGGATATAAGAGGTATAAAGAACGGTTTGCTATGTACAGTGTTTAGGAGTTTTGGAGCTGGGTAATGGGGAGGGAATAAAAAATAATTGTAGGGAAATATTAGAAAAGCTGTTATGATGAGATTGGTAAGTAGCAGTCAAGGTACCTGATGAGGAGTAAGTTATTGGAATATGAGTAGGTAGTGATGTTGCATGTGGTTTATTAGGAGACCTGTGAGCCAGGATATTAGAAGCATTGTTAAGTGCTTGGATATGGTTGAAAGGAATTGTTGGCATTAAAGAGGGGATGTGTGGTGTCTAGAGGGCAGATAATTAGTTTGATAGCTGTGTTTCAATATATATGGATAGTGTACTTTAAGAGATGTGTGGGAGTTGTTTGCTAGTTAGAATTAATTAGGTGGGTTTTCTGATTGGTTCAAAAAAGAGGGTGGAGTTAGTAAAATATAAGTGTAGGAGTAATGGGGTGGGTGGGAATTGGGGGTAGGGTATGGAGTAGGCTGACTAACGAAAGTGGTGTACAGACAAGAACAGAAACACTCAGTTGATTCATCACAGGTAAGTATTTATCTTATCAACCAAATACAGGGAAATGCTAAACAGGAGTCCCAGAATCAGAGATATGTGAATATTAACTGCCACCAAAATAAGTAGGCAATAAAATATCAAAGTCACAAAATCCTTATCATGTTCAGATCAGTAAATAGGCAGAAAAGCGAGTTAAAGACTGAAAATGTAAAATAAGAGTCCAGATGAAACAGAAATTAAATGGGGACTTTGTACGGGGGGGGTGTCCTCTAACTGCATGCATGCTAAAGAAAGCAGGCCAGTACAGTGAAACTGCACTAGTGTGGAAATTAGGAGTCATGAAATTCCTATGCTTATTGTCTTTTATATTGGTTCTTTTACTGGACAGACCAGTAGTAAAGAGTAAACACCCCACTTGTAAAGCTGTGGTTCTGTAGGTATGTGCTGAGTGGCACTCATTACAGTAGAGATGGACAGAAACACCTTTGCTTTGCTGCTATAGATTGGATTGGTATTTAGGAAAACCATATCATGCAGTAAGAAGAGAGATATGCAGTTCTTTAATGAGAAGCTTGAGATTTTTCACTGGGTGCACATTTGGGGATTGGAAGAACTGTCAGGATAAAAGGAAAAATGTGGTCAGTAAGGTAAGCGCACAGTAGATAGAGCCAAGATAGTCATTAGTTTGATAGAGAAACAGTAGTGAAAATTAGGGATGCAGAAGGGTTAGTTGGAGGGAGGGACTCATAGTAGGAAGAGAAAGACAGTCCAAATAGTTTAGAATTGGTTAGAGAGGTTATGGGGCACAATTCAACAAACAGACAGTTAAAATACAATTTAAAATATCAGAGCACAGTAAAATATCTTTTAAGATATCAGTTAGGATATCAGAACACACAGTATCCCAAACAACTTTTTCTTAGTTAAGTACATGACTTGGAAACACAGAAACAATGCAATGGTTCAATCCACTAGTACTTACACCATCTATTACACTAAAAGTTGCAAACAGATGCCTAGACTAGACTTGTTACCAATAAAAGCAAACAGCAAAATAAGGCAGGCACATCTGTGCTAGAGTGGAACAGAATGGCAGCAGTATTGTTAATATCACATGCAATTTACAGGCAAGAATGGTACAAAAAGCCTACTGTATTAAACATACAGATTCAGTGGCAATAATCAACTTTTTGTTACATTATTACTCAAAATAATCAGTTTTAACTCAATTGCAATGCTAGCTACACAGGCAGCTTTTTAGATGTGGTAGAGTATACACAACTATATTATGTGCTGCCAGTAACATAGTATAAATTAACATTTAATTTCTGACAAATGTAGAAACTGCAGATGGAAATGCCTGAACAGTACATCTAGATAACAAAGTAACATCTACCTGTGACTTGGTTTCAAAGCAGAAGCATGCAGCAGGAGGGAAGCCAAAAGGGGAATATATTAAAAGGAAAGATCATAGATACTGAGTCCAGTTTTTATATGCTTCAAAGGTTCATGGGTCAGGGCTTGCACAAGGTGGTGCAGGAAAGTTAAAAGTAACTAGAGATTAGATTACATTTAGGGGTGGGCAGACCATGACAGTGATGTGTGGACAAGAACAGAAACAATCAGTTGATTCTTTATAGGTAAGTGTTTATCTTATCAACATAAGACAGGAAAATGCTAAATAGGAGTCCCAGAATCAGAGAGATGTGGGGCTTAACTACTACCAAAATCTGTAAGCAAAAAACAAAACATCAAAGTCACAAAATCCTTATCGTGTTCATATTGGTAAGTAGGTAGAAAGGCGAGTTAAAGACTGAAAATGTAAAATAAGAGTCCAGATGAAACAAAAAAATTAAATGGGCACTTTGTACTAAGGAGGCAGTGCAGTTCCTCTAACTGTGTGCATGCTAAAGAAAGCAGGCCAGTACAGTGAAACAGTGCTAGCGTGGAAATTAACAGTTATGAAATTCCTGTTCTTATTGTCTTTTATACTGTTTCTTTTACTGGACAGTCCAGTAGAAAAGAGTAAACACCCTACTTGTAAAGCCGCAGTTCTATAGGTATGTGCTGAGCAGCTCTCCTTACAGTAGAAGCAAGCATAAACACATTTGCTTGGCTGCTGTAGACTGAATTTGTATTTAGAAAAAAATGTACCATGCAATAGGTAGAGGGATATGCAGTTATTTAAAGAGAAGCTTGTGATTTTATACTGGGTACACTTTTGAGGACTGAAGCACTGTGATCTGGTTTCAAAGCAGAAACATGCAGCTGTAGGATAGCCAAAAGAGCAATATAGTAAAAGGAAAGCACTTTCTTTACTTTAGTGCCCCCCTATCAAAATAACTGAGAAAAACTTTAAAGCATGCAGATTATATAATGTATGACAAAAATAGTACTGTTAAGAAAATTTTTGTTTTACTTACAGTTAACTGTCTCCCTCCTCTTCCCCTCTCCTAAGGGCTCTTTCACACATTAATGGCATGAAGTAGAGGATATGCTTTAGAGTCCTCTATAAGTTTAACAAAGTAAAAAAAGTCAAATATTTTCAGGTTTTCATTTTCTGTCATGTTTCACAAGTATAATTAATGCTTTGTAATCAAATATTTATTTGTCAATTTCCCAGTTGCTGGTTTTATTCCTGTTTATCTCCTTCTCCCAAATCCAGTCTCTGCTTCATTTCCGATGTAGTCTCGATTCTTCTAGTCAACTCTTATGATTTTTTTTCTGTCTCTAAAGCATTTTTCATTGAAACACTGGAAAAGGTTTAACTGGCACAGTCTCTCTGTGGTCTTTATTACTAGAAGAACAAGAAGCAGAATCTCCTTGTTTCACAGCTTACTTTTTGTTGTAAAAATGTTTGTTACTTCTTCCTGTTAGCACTTTGCCCTTCTGTCACAGTTTTGTTAGATTCATCTCCTTCTGTTGATAGGATTGCACCTTTACTATTAAAGGTCTAGGTTTATTTTTCATGTCTAGGTTTGGAGCATACACACGATATGCCCTTTCAATTAACAACTCCTGTGGAATATCATTCCAGTTGTTTTTTTGTGCTTTCATAAAATTAATACAGTCTGTTCCTTCCAGCTTTCCTGGTACAGCAGAAAATTTGAGGTTTTCCCTACATGCTCTGTCCTCTAATTCTGTTATTTTCTGACAAATATGGATGGACAATTTCCTACAGTTTCTCCTGCCTGTCCGGTTAATATGGGGATTCTGAAACAGTGTAGCAACTGCCTTATGTGCACGGACAATCCTCTACTACTACCACCTAAGAACACAATTTGTGAGAGATGCAATTACATTATGAACCTAGAGTCTAAGCGCTCTCTCTCACAAGCCAGTATATCTGGCACTGAGAAGGTTGTCAACACAAACACCACACCTCAAACACCACCCACACCTACACAACACACACCCACATATGCAGAGGTCCTCAACAGAAACATACCCAAACAAAAGAGACCTCTGAGGCAAAAACACACACAAACTCCACTGCCCACCACACTACCATAGTCCACACAGCTGTGTTTCACAGCCACTAAGGCCTAAACATAAACCCAGCATATTAGTCATAGTAGACTCCATTGTGAAACACACAGATGTGCCCCTCACTAGGCTGGATAAGGAGAAAGTCACAGTTAGTTGTTTGTCAGGTGCTAGAATCTGCCATATCACCCATGCACTCAAGTTTCTTAACAGCAGATACTGGTATGACTCTGTCATAGTCCATGTTGGTGTGAATGACTTGAGAAGTACCTCCCTGGACTACATGAAGAGAGACTTGATTGAACTCACTGAATATGTGTCCCAGGTAGGTATGTTCCTAGCCTTAAGCAGCATTCCACCCTCACCCAGAATGATGCCTCAATACAAACAGAAAATGATTAACTTCAAAAATTGACTTAGTTTCTAGTGTCATTCCAAGGGGCTCCAGTACCTGGCAGCCTGGGAAGACATAGGTTCATAGGTTTATACTAGGCTATCTGCCCTAAGGCATTTATAAGCCTAGCCCAAATTTTTGTGGCTTACGCCACCCCTTATATGAAAAAATACTGTGCCCATTAGTTTGTTGTGCCTCTGTCCAGCAGTGACACAGAGATGATTCCTGGGATAAACCTACGATCTCCCATCCACAGGTCAAGATTTCTCTTGAACAGAGCCAGCGAGGTGCTCTGCCTCACATGGATCGGGATTTTATTCCACAGCATAGGGAGTTTCTGAGTGATAAATCTATCCCTCCAGCACGTCCTATTTATATCCGTGCTAAGGTTTAAGTCGCTTGCTCTAGTGGTTTTGGTGGATCTGGATTTTTTGAGGTGGAGCGTGTCCATTAATTCCGGGTTGGACATGGCCTTGTATGTCAGGCACATGTCACCTCTGAGCAGACGGTATGCAACTGAATAGAGCTGGAGTTTCTTCAATCTGGCAGCATATGACAGATTTTGGAGTCCCTTTATCCTTTTGGTAAGGAACTTTTGGGGTCTCTCCAATTGCTGCAGATGTCGGGTGAGATACATCCCGAATGGGGCATTGTACTCGATCATTGGTCTGATAAGTGAAGAGTACAGGGGAACAATGACCTCACTAGATCTGGATGTCAATCCCTTCATGATCAGGTGGGCAATGTAGAAGGTCTTTCTAACCACTTTAGCAATGTGAGTGTCAAAAGAAAGGCCACTGTCAACCTGGGACCCCAGGTCCCTGATAACCTCTTCTGTGCTTAGTGGATTGCCACCTATATGGTAGCTTGGGGTTACCTTGTTTTTCCCGAAGGGTATGACTATACATTTATTGGCGTTTAACTTCAGGCCATGGCTCTGGCACCAGCTATCTGTTTCCGTGAGTCCCTTCTGAAGGATATCCGTGTCCGATGCACTTTCCACTATGGCCCAGTTTGCAGTCGTTGCAAACTTTGTCAGCCAAAGTCCTCCCATGTTGGCCTGTACTTCTGAGAAGTAGATGCCGAACAATAGGGGCCAAGGACCGAGCCCTGTGGGACACCACTTGTGACCGGCTTGGAGTCTGACATAGCGCCAGCAACTCTAACCCTGTGGGTTCTGTCCTTAAGCCAGTTTGCAACCCATCTTGTGACATATGGGTTTACATTTAAGCTGGTAAGTTTTTCTACAATACCGAGTGGGGTATTGTGTGAAAGGCCTTGCAAGGTCAAGGTAGGCTGTATGGACTGCCTTTCCTCATCAATGGCCTTGGTGACTGTTTCAAGAAGTTGACCAAGTTCAAAAGGCATGATCTGCCCAAACTGGGTCGGGTCCAATGTCTGCAAGTCCCCTATATCTTTGTTTATGAGCTCCATTATGATCCTCTCCATAGCTTTGCAGACTAGACTTGTTAAGCTTATGGGGTGGTAATTACCAGGGTCCGTAGAGGCACCACCTTTGTAGAGTGGGACCACAGTTGCCGTACGCCACTCCTTGGGCACGTATCCTGTGGTAAGGCTGAGATTAAACAGCTGCCTTATGTGCGGGTTTAATTCCTCATTTAGCTCGTGTAGCACACAGCCGGGGACACCATCTGGTCCCATTGATGCTGTGTTTTAGCTTTAGAGAGCAGCTTTCACCTGCGCATTTGAGATGTCTGGGAGGCTACACTCTGCTGGGATAGTTATCTCTCCTTTAGGGGGGGACAGGGGGGTGAAGTTTGCACTGAACCTGTCTGCCAGTATGTTGATTGAGAGACCATGATGCTTTGCTAGAGATGGCCTGCACCTGTCTCCCTTGGGCTTCAGGCTTCTGGCCAAGGCTCATGCCTCCCTCATAGTGCCTTTTTTAGGCAATGCATGAGGTCAAAACTACCAATTTAATCAAAATGCAAATTAAAGGTCATGCTGTTAAATGCTAGGAGTGTAAACATGAAACTACACTCACTGCAAACATTCTTAACCCTGGAAGATGCTGACATTTGTGCAGTCACAGAAACCTGGTTCAAAGCTGCGGAGAGCACCCCAGCCATACCAGGTTATTCATCCTATCATACAGTCAGACCCCAAACCATTGGCAGCAAAGCAAAAGGAGGTGGAGTTGCAGTATATATTAAAGACATACACACCTCCAGGCTGGTCAAACAGTATGGCACACAGGAGACACTCCAGGTGCAATTAACCACTGACAGGACCCCTATTCAAATCATAGCTAGCTACAGTCCCCCAACTTTGACTCAAGTTGTCCACTCCACCTATCTGGACCTCTTCGAATCTATCAAGATTCAACCCTTTACCATGATCCTGGGTGAGTTTAAATATCCAACCATAGAATGGAAAAACTACACATGCCAAAACACAAATGCCCAGAGGTTCCTTGATTTCATCAGTGCAAATGCCTTGGAGCAGCTAATTGACACCCTCACAAGAGATGGTAATATCTTGGATTTGGTATTAAACAACTTGAGTTACCACTGCAGCATCCCTACAGTGTCATCCTCTGTGGTAAGATCCGACCACAAAGCAGTCATTTTCAAAGTCACCATCCCCCTCCCCCCAGCTAGGGTCAAACAAAAAACTTCTCCAAAGCTGATTACAATTTCCTGAGGGAAGGTATAAACAGCTTCACAGCCCCTCCCCCTCCATAGGAACTGGCAAATATGTCCAAACCTACACCAAAGCACTACACGAGCATTTATATAGCTGCATGGAATCAGGAATACCCAACAGGACAAAATCCTCCTCCTCAAGGAAGAGTAAACCTGTCTGGTGGACATCTGCAATAAATAAATTCTATAATAAAAGGAAAAAATTGCTGTCCTGGACCAAGAAAGAGCAGGTGCCTAATTTTAAGCAATCTCTCCTTAGCCTGAACAAGCAAATAAGGGCACTAATGAAATCCTCTAAAGCCAACTTCCAGTTCAACCTGGCCACATCTACTAAAGACAATCATAAGGCCTTCTTCACATGTCTGCAATCTCAAGGGAAGCACTCAGATTTGCTCAGAAATGTTGGTCAAGGACACAACATACACAAATACCATAGATATAGCCAACCTGCTGGCAGACAGTTTCAGTGAAAACTTCACACCTCTGTCCCTCCATCAGTAAATCAGGACATCTCCAGCATCTGCCC
Organism: Protopterus annectens; assembly: GCF_019279795.1. Classification (NCBI taxonomy): domain Eukaryota; kingdom Metazoa; phylum Chordata; order Ceratodontiformes; family Protopteridae; genus Protopterus; species Protopterus annectens. Next base: position 178,787,404 of record NC_056727.1, on the reverse strand, counting down.
CCTTATTTCTAGGGAGCAAGTCATCACTGCCATCTCAAAGACAAAAACTACAGCCTCCATGGGACCCAATAACATCCCAGGCTGCATCCTACATGAACTCAGGCAGGAACCTGCAGCATCATTAGGTATCCTATTCAACCAAAGCCTGAGTACCAGCTTCATCCCAGCCTAGTGGAGGACAGCCACTGTCATCCCTTTGCACAAAGTGTCCACCAATCCAAGAAATTGTAGACCTATCAGCATAACTAGCTTGATCTGCAAGGCCATGGAATGGATTATCATGGAACTCATTAACAAGGATATTGGCAACCTCCAAACACTAGATCGCACACAGTTTGGTTTCATAAAGGGGAGGTAATGCCTGTTAAATTTGATCTACTTCTTTGAGATAGTCACCAAAGCTATGGATGAGGGAAAGATGATGCACACCTCCTACCTTGACCTGGCCAAAGCCTTTGATACTATTCTCCCACTTGGGTATAGCAGATAAACTCTCTTAACTAGGCATCAGTCTGTATGTTACCAGATGGGTAGCAAACTGTGATATACCCACCTAGTCAAAATAGGGGAAGCCACCTCAAGCAATAGTCCCATAACAAGCAGTGTACCCCAGGGATCAGTCTTGTGGGCCTCTGTTGTTTGGGATATACTTTTCTGAGGTACAGGCCAAAACCAGTGGGCTATGGCTGACCAAGTTTGCAGATGACTGCAAGCTGGGCACTGTCATTAATTCCCCTAGTCATGTGGATATCCTCCAAGAGGGTCTCACCCAAACAAATGACTGGTGCCAGAAACACATCCTCAAACTGAATGCCAAAAATGCATCACCATCCCCTTTGGGAAAAGTGACATCCCCAGAAATTATCATATTGATAACAAGGTCCTAAGCATGCAATCAGTCGTGAGGGATGTGGGCACCCAGGTTGATAGCAAACTGATTTTGACCACCATATTTCCTCTGTTGTATGGAAAACTTTCTACATATCCCACCTCATTAGTAAAGGTATCTCATCCAGGGACAAGGAAGTCATAACACCCCTGTATTCTTCCCTTATAAGACCCATTATTGAGTACAATGCCCCTTTCGGCATGTATCTCACAAAGCACATACAGCAGCTGGGGAGACCACAGAGGTTCCTCACAAGGAGAATCCAGGGCCTCAAACATCTACCCTACACAAATCGGCTAAAAGCCCTGTCCCTCTACTCAACTCATACAGACTCCTCAGAGTTGACCTCTGTCTGGCATACAAAGCAATCTCAGACCCTGCCTTGATGAGACTGCTGCATATCTGCAAGTCAAGCTGCACTTGAGTAACCCGCAGGTGTGACCTCAACCTGTTCTGTGACATCAATAGGACTTACTTGTGGGACAGATTTGTGTCCCAAAGACTCCCCCTTCTGTGTAATAGACTCCCTCTCCACATCAAGCAGAGTACCTCATTAACCCTTTTTAAGCACAACCTGGATAACTGGATGTGGAACAGACAATACACTCCTAGAAGTTCACCTGTATCTCTGCTGGACAGGGGCATTGGGTGCTGACTTGTGGAACATGAGCTAAATTCTTGGCTAGTCTTTTAATGGCCCAGGGCCAATAGCCTAGTAACTTCCTATGATCCTATGAAATACCTCTTCTGCAGCAGTGTCGTATTTGGCCAGTCTTCTTCATTTCAGGCTTTGATTTTTGTAGTTTTAGCACCTATCTGAATACCTGTTTAAAGCTTCTTCCATTTTTATTTTTTTTCCATACTTTTGTTATTTGAGTTGACATACTCCATCAGTGTTTTGTTTAGTTTAATCAGCTCTGAGTGCATTTAACTTATTTTCCTCTAGGTTACTGGAAGTCATGTCTTGCACCAAAGCTGGAGCTTGCACTGCTTCTTTGCTGAACAGCTGCAGAAGTCTTCCCTGTCAGTATGTTTTCCTCACCTTTTTGATTGATTTTCTTTCAGGTTCTCTGAATTTCTTTTTTGCTGGCATCTAGGCAGTGCACTTACTAACCAGTTATTGATATTTACCCCAAAATACAAGTTTACTGGTTATGTCTTCTCAGTTTTTGTTTTCACATTGGGAGAGCTGAAATTAAGCTATTGCTCAATGTGCAGCCATCTTCGAAGTCCAAAATTATGTCAGTAGAGTTTGTTTTCTTTTATATAAATGGATGACTCATCATCATCATCTTCTTTCGGCTGTTCCCGTTAGGGGTCACCACAGCAGATCACCCATTTCCACTTCTTCCTGCCCTCTGCATCTTGCTCTGTCACACCAACCACCTGCATGTCCTCTCTCACCACATCCATAAACCTTATTTTAGGCCTTCCTCTTTTCCTGTTACCTGGTAGCTTCATCCTTAGCATCTTTTTCCCAATATACTCAGCATCCCTCCTCAGCACATGTCCAAACCAACTTAATCTTGCCTCTCTGGCTTTGTCTCCAAACCTTCCAACCTGGGTTGACCCTCTAGAAACCATTGCCTACCCCATTAGTATACTAATAAACCGCTCGATCCAAGAAAGCAAAGTACCCCAAATCTGGAAAAAGGCCTTTATCATACCTCTGCACAAAGGTGGCAATAATAATGATACTACAAACTTCCGTCCCATAGCTATTCTGTCTCCCATATCCAAACTCCTTGAAAAGTGTATCCATTTGCAGCTCCTTCCCTATCTCTTAGACAATCACCTGCTGACTCCAACCCAGCATGGCTTCAGACCCGGCCATAGTACTATGACAGCCCTCCTCTCCTTCTTAGAAACCATAAACAAGGCCAGGGACTCTGGACATATTGTTTCCACCCTACTACTGGACCTCTCAAAAGCCTTTGACACTATCTCCCATAAACTACTCCTTAATAAACTCTCCCAACTTAACCTATGTCCCTCCTCATTAAACTGGTTCTCTAGCTACTTATCTAATAGATCTCAAGCTGTTAAATGGAAAGCCACTTCCTCTTTCCTAAGTACTCCAACTGGGGTCCCCCAAGGCTCCATATTGGGTCCTCTACTATTTAACATCTTCATAAATGATTTCCATAATTCTATACCATTCTCAAATATTATTCAATATGCAGACGATTCAACCATTATCTGCTCTGCCACATCCATTCCAGTACTCCAAAAACTCACACAAGATGCATTCTCTATCACTGAACAATGGATGAAAACAAACCATCTAGCATTAAATGCCTCTAAAACCAAATTAATGGTTTTTACTCCCTCTAAACACATCTCTGCCAACACAAACTTCTTCTTAATCACCAGTAACAACAATACATCCTTGGAATTGGTGCCAGAGACTAAGTTACTTGGTGTTCAAATTGACAGTCAGCTGAAATTCCATTCCCACATACAACTTAATATCAGAAAGACTCATCAAAAACTAGGTATGCTCTACCGACAAAATCATTTCCTTACACCCACTACTAAAATAACTCTCTCTTCCTCATTCCTTGTTCCCTCTCTTCTGTATGGTGCCCCACTCCTGACTAACTTACAATCTTCCCTCAAAACACAACTCTCCTCTTGCTACAATAAAATAGCCAAATTCGCTAATGGCCACAAAGCATCTACTCACCATTGCTTTTCTCGCCACAAACTAGCATGGTTAGAACTACACAACCAACTCATATATTCTCAACTCACTCTTGCCCACAAGCTCATCTTTAAACCCTTGCTATGTCCATCTCTTTCCAATACCTTTAAAATGCACCTTCCTAACAGACAACTCAGAACCAATAACCAGAACCTACTTGAACTACACATACCATTACGCCCCCCAGGTAAAAAACTTCTATCTTATAGTTTATCACGTCTCTGGAACTCCCTACCTCCAGCTATTACCACCTTCAACCACTTTACATTCAAAAAATATCTTTACTCTCATCTACTAACGCAGTGGGAATGCTCTTGCATCCACCCTCCATAATTTCAATGCTCTTCCATCCACCCTCATATTTTCAAAACTACCTCATTTTCTTCCTCCTTCTGCTAATAAGTTCCCCTGCATCTGCCTCACCTATTGTAGTAACTAGCATCCTTCTATCTAGCTTCCTAATCTCAAATTAATCAATCTGTATGCCTTACCTAACAATCTCATCTGAAATGTCACTTGAAATTTAGACTCTTAATGTGGACATACTGAAACTAGTTTTATGTTTTACAGTAAGTACCATTTGTAAAGATACATTGATTCTATATCCTTAAATAGTAATTCTGTAAAATTCTACAATTATGGCAATATGACTCACTTTATAGTATGTACCATCTACAAACTGTAATTTGTACAATTCTGTAAATACTGTATTTTAACTCTGTACATAATGCAATCTGAATCACTTCTATAGAAAGTACCATCTGCAACAGTCAACACCAGTATGATGCTCTAACTGTGTAATTGTATTGTATTGATAACTTGATTGCTAATCTTTTATTACATTTGTATAACTATATAACCTTGTTAATGGTGCTTTTCTCCCCAGGACTCCATTGAAAACGGGTTCATCTTGGCCCAATGGACTATCCTGGTAAACCAACTGCAAATAAATAAATAAATAAATAAATAATATACTTATTCCTAATCCTGTCCACCCTCGTCACACCCAGTGCAAATCTTAACCTCTTTAACTCTGCCACATCCAGCTCTAACTCCTGCCTTTTTGTCAATGCAAGTGTCTCCAACCCATATAACATAGCTGGTCTCACTACCCTCTTGTAGACCTTCCCTTTCACTCTTACTGGTACTCATCTGTCACAAATCACTCCTGACACTCTTCTCCACTCACTCCATCTTGTCTGTACTCTCTACTTCACCTCTATTGCACACTCACCATTACTCTGAACTATTGATCCCAAGTATATAAACTCATCCACCTTCGCCACCTCTACTCCTTGCATCCTCACCATTCCTCTATCCTCCCTCTCATTCACACACATATATTCTGTCTTATTCCTGCTGACCTTCATTCCTCTTCTCTCTAGAGCATATTTCCATCTCTCCAGTGTTTCCTCCACCTGTTCCCTACTCTCACTACAGATCACAATGTCATCTGCAAACATCATAGTCCATGGGGACTTCTGTCTGATCTCGTCTGTCAACCTGTCCATCACCATTGCAAATAAGAAAGGGCTCAGAGCTGATCCTTGATGTAATCCCACCTCCACCTTAAACACATCCTTCACTCCCACCAGAGACCTCACCACTGTCACACTACCCTCGTACATATCCCGTACCACTCTTACATACTTCTCTGACACTCCCAACTTCCTCATACAATACCACAACTCCTCTCTAGGCACCCTGTCATATGCTTTCTCTAAGGCTACAAAAACACACTGCAACTCCTTCTGACTTTCTCTGTACTTCTCCAACACTCTCAGAGCAAACATCGCATCTGTAGTGCTCTTTCCCGGCATGAAACCATACTGCTGATCAGTAATCATCAAGTCCCTGCTTAACCAAGCTTCCACTACTCTTTCCCATAACTCCATGTTGTGACTGATCAGTTTAATCCCTCTGTAGTTACTACAGCTCTGCACATCACCCTTATTCTTAAAAATTGATACCAAAACACCTTTTCTCCATTCCTCAGGCATCCTCTCACTTTCCAAAATTTCATTAAACAACCTGATTTAAAACTCCACTGCCATTTCACCTAAACACCTCCATGCTTCCACAGGTATGTCATCTGGACCAACAGCCTTTCCATTCTTCATCCTCTTCATAGCTGTCCTTACTTTCTCCTTGCTAATCCATTGTACTTCATGATTCACTATCCCCACATCATCCAACCTTCTCTCCCTCTCATTCTATTCATTCATCAACCCTTCAAAGTACTCTTTCCATCTCCTCAACACACTCTCCTCGCTTGTGAGTATGTTTCCCTCATTATCCTTTATCACCTTTACCTGCTACACATCTTTCCTAGCTCGGTCCCTCTGTCTAGCCAATTGGTACAGGTCCTTTTCTCCCGACTTAGTGTCCAGCCTTTCATACAACTCTTCATATGCCTTATCCTTAGCCTTCACCACCTCTCTCTTTGCCATGCACCTCATCTCCTTATACTCCTGTCTACTTTCTTCATCTCTCTGACAATCCCACTTCTTCTTTGCCATCCTCTTTCTCTGTATACTCTCCTGTACTTCCTCATTCCACCACCATGTCTCCTTGTCATCCTTCCACTGTCCAGATGTCATACCAAGCACCTTTCTAGCCGTCTCCCTTACTAGCTCTGCTGTAGTTACCCAGCTATTTGGTAACTCTTCACTGCCACCCAGTGCCTGTCTTAACTCTTCCCTGAACTCCACCTCACAATTACCCTTTTTCAATTTTCACCATTTGATCCTTGGTGCTGCCCTCACACTCCTCCTCCTCTTCTTGATCACCAATGTCATCTTACAAACCACCATCCTATGCTGCCTAACTACACTTACCCCGGTCACTACTTTACAGTCTCCAATCTCCTTCAAACTGGCCCTCCTACATAAGATATAATCCACTTGTGTGCATCTTCCTCCACTCTTGTATGTCACTCTATGCTCCTCCCTCTTGTTAAAATACATATACACCACAGCCATGTCCATCCTTTTCGCAAAATCCACTACCATCTGACCTTCTGCATTCCTTAGTTTAACACCAAGAAGTTACAGCGTGATTTGATTGAATACAGGGAAGGTAGGGCCTATCCCACCCCCCAAAAACACACACAATAAACAGGATTCCGAGTTGGCTAATAGGGACTATGTGGAGGATATGGATGTGAATATTAATGAGAACAACAACACTGATCACCCTTTAGATCTACCCCTGAGGAGAAGTGAAAGGATAGCCCAGAAACAAAGGCATCCAGGATACAGATTTTCCTATCACCCTGGGAGAGGGGGGAAGATTCAGAGGGAGGGGTTGGAGTTACAATTCCAAATAAACCATACACTTTCTGGAGTTTCTGGTCCATATTATTTGAAGGCTCCCCCCATGAAACACATGAAGGGAGCCATCTCTGTACATGCAGGTGGTGGAATTACCACATGTTAATAATGTTATTACTATGACTTATGAGGGTAGGATATGTACCCGTGGGAACTTTAATATTTTCAACTATATGGACATTGAGATAACTAGTGGGCACTTTGATTTGTTCACTAAAGGTTTCCAATTTGTCCCTTCTCAGCCTGGATTCTTAGTTAAAACACTAGTTGATTTAAAGTTGTTTATTAGGCAACTGAATTTTAAACTGCTATTTAAGGGGCAGGAATATAATAAGACTGAACTCTGTAGAAACAGTGTGTTTAACCCACACTTAATCCTACACTAAGAATATTTGAGGAAATGGTTGAACATGATATAAGGAATTTGGACTTGAAAAGTGACCATGTTAACAATTTTAGTGAAAGTGATAGGGATCTTTTGAACCATCCCAAAATTAATCATTGTAGAGTAATGAAACCAGACAAGGAGGATGGAGTGGTTTCGATGTATTCCATGGACTATGAGATGGGTATGTACAAAATTTTGAATGATGATAAACAATATACTGTTGTTTCCAAAAATGAGATCAATATTGCATATTCCAAAATCAATTATTTTCTTTTTGATCATTTATTACAGGGGACCATTAATGAGAAACATTATAACTACTTGTATGTGGAGAATCCCAGGATCCCTACTATTTTTGGGATATGTAAAACACATAAGGGAATTGAGAATTTGAAATTTAGGCCTATTGTTGCTGGAGGGGGTTCTATCACTGAAACCCTGGCCATTTTTATTGATTACCAATTGAAGGAATTTGCATTTTTCTTGACCCATATTACTAAGGATTCATGGGATTTTTTGAAGAGCATCACCAATGATACATTTAATAATGATGTTCTACTGGTCACTATTGACATAGTTGGACTATTTCTTAGTATCCCACACAACAAGGGTATGGAATGGTTTAGTGAGGTGCTCTTGGAGAGAGAGTATCTGAATGGTAATATGATTAAGTTGATTTTGGAATTTATGGACACTGTATTGATCAACAACTTTGTATATTTTAACAGAGAATTTTATAAGCAAAATAAAGGGATGGGCATGGTAGCTGCCTGTGCCCCCCTTTATGCTAACTGTGTCCTTTATTATTGGGAGAAGAAGTACATTTTTGACACAGAATGGAACAAGTATATTTCTTTTTATACCTGTTACCTTAACGACATCTATCTTTTTTTGGATGGGATCGGAAGAATCCTTTCAAGAGTTCCTTGTTTACATCAACAATACATTGGAATTTTTAAAGTTTACCCACTCCTTATCTAATATTAAGATAGATTATCTGGACATTATATTATATAAAGACAATAGCCATAAGTGTTTTCAGTCTATAAATTGTTTAGAAAAAGTACCTTTTCTAATTCATACCTCCACTATGACAGTGGACACCCTTTTTACCAAAAGAAAGGGATTGTCAAAGGACAATATATTAGGGCCTTTAGAATGACCATGGATAGGAGGACATTCTTAGAGGAGGTTGAATTTCTTACCACACTGTTTTGTGAAAGAGGTTATCCTAGAACCCTTTTGGATACTTTAGCTAAGGATGTTACCGGGGATCATGACACTCTCTATTGTCCACTTCTGGGATTGGGCAGAATGACTGATGGGCAGGCCAAGTAGGCTGGTAAGAGCCATGATGGCGCATTCATACACACTTTTTCCACTACTTTCATTCAGGTTGAGGATATAGTGAAGAAACACTGGTCTATTCCAAGGGTTAATGATGACACCAAAAATTATCTCCCAGATAAACTTATTTTTGTTAGAAGGGACACCAACCTGAAGGAATTATTTGAATTAAAGGAAGAAAAAAATGCCTATCAATAAGGAAGAGATTGGGAACTCACAGATGTGGGTATTGTAAACAGCGTAGTTACATACCATCCAGGAAATTTTGGGTGGATTCCAAGGGCTCCTACAACTGTAATACTAAAGGAGTAGTTTATTTGGTATTATGTGAAACCTGTTGCAGCTTTTATATAGGAAAAACTGAGAGAGTTTTAAGGAAAAGAGTATATGAACACATGTATGATATTTCTAGGGCAAAACAATCTAATGCCCTATACAAACATTCTAGAACATGCACTGACATGAAACTTAAATTTGTTGTACTTAAACAGGTGGTAGTGGACCCCCGGGGTGGTTGCTGGGAGGCCAAGCTTGTGTATAGGGAGCTTTTCTGGCAACTCAAGTTGGACTCTAGAAGAACCCAGGGTTTAAATGATCAAATAAGTATTAATAGTTTATTGAGGCTTAGAACAGCTAAGTTGTGATAGGGGAGATATATACAAGTTAATTAACAGACATTGATATATTGATCTTAGACTGATAACATTTTAGTATTATTATTTTTATTTATTTTTATTGAATTTATAGGATTATTAAATTGTTGTGATACTTATTTATGAAATGTTTCTCATCTGCCTATTAATTATTTGTGTTATTTTTATACATTTTTAGTTTTACATCATGATTTTATATTGAAAGAATTATGTATTGAAACACTTATTGCATGTCAGTTAGGATTGTGTGTTGCCTTAAAATTTGTGATTATTTAATTGGGGCTAATTAATTTTATTGGTGACTGTATTTAAGCAATGAGTGCTGCTACTGGAATTGTTCTGACGAAGCCTGGTGGATCTGGGTGAAAGCGCTTAACCTATCTGTTGCTGAATACTGCTGTGGAATTAAACCTGTCTGTTGCTGAATACTGCTGTAGAATTAAACCTGTGTGTTGCTGTATACTGCTGTGGAATTATCTTTATTTGGTGTTTGCTGTGGAATTATCCATCTGACACACTAGCTCATTGGAACTAAGAGATTTGGCTCTGTTGTCCTGCTTAGCCGTGAGTTCTTCTTTTTACATAGCTAAATGGATGACTACCTATGTCTTACATGATAATCTAATAAAGATGTTTCTTGATAAAAAAATAAAGAGGCTTGGATATAAATTCTTTGCAGTGGAAAGTAAACCAGTTAGAAAAGAATTCCTTTTCCATACACTGACTGAAAAGCAATCCAGTCTAGCTAATTAATGGGAGGAGCTGAGAAAATAGGGTCACATTCACATTGTTGAACATTTACAAGTTTGAGCGTCATATAGTCGAAACCATATCTTCGAACTTGTAAAACTTTGACCATTTCAATGGAGATCTCTGTAAGGGAAACTTTCCCTTTCCCGGAATTTAGTGCAATCTTGGAGTTGGTACATTTAAGTAGCAGGGGTGGGTGGGGTGCAGGGGGGCTTGCCCCCCTGCTTACAACCTTCAGGTAAGTTTTTTGTGGCTTTTTTTTATTACGTTGTTGAACTTTTAAAGTTCGAACATATGGTGTCGACCATATGGTGTCTGAACTTTTAAAAGTTCGACAATGTGATATAGACCCGGGAAAATAGGATTTATTTAGATGCAAGTATTTAGCTGCATTATTATTTAGTTTAAGTACTGTATTACTCTGCTCTTGTCTAACTACATTTGATTTTTCTCACCCTCCTGCCCCATCCGTATTGTGGTATTAAATTTGATGGGTTTTCAGCTGCCCGTCCCTATTATAAATCTAACTTTGAATACTCCTCCAAGTGTCATCTGCTCATTTTCCTGGACACTGAGAGGTCACTTTGGAAGGCCTTCCTTTAGACTCTTAAAACTTGAACTAACTTCTGTTTCATACAATCTTGTTCACTTAGTACACACCACAAATTTCAGAATATTAATTATTTTTTCATTTTACTTTTAAAATCTGTAACATCTAGGATTATTCTGTCAATTACTGATGAGTCTAGAAACTACTTCTCAGAAATAAACCTGGGATTAATGGTTCTGTTTTGCTCCCGGTGAGAGAAAAGGCAGAGTGTCACTATTTCCCAGCATTCCTAGAGGCAGTCAGTCACTGGAAAGCTTGAAAATGGCTTATTAGGAACCTGCTTTGGATTAACGCTACTGCTTTGCTCCCAGTTAAAGAAGGAGTAGAGGGACATGGGTTACTACTGATTTCAGATAAGGCAGTATGTATGGGACTCCACTGTGTGGTCTGTTGCAATTTTGTTGAGAAGCTCTTCAGGACCATTTTGCAGATTGTCTTTCTGTTGTGTCCATCTGCTGTAGGCAAAGTCTCATACCATATACTTGCTATTTGTAGGTCTCCTTTTATGACCCAGGAAACCCATAATACATATTTAAATGTACTGGAGATACTCTACTTTCAACCCAACAACATATTCATGGGCAACTTAAATTATCTCACTAGAAACTGGGAATCGTACACAAGCCAAACATGCAGGCCCAGAGATTTCTGGACTTTGTAAACGCAAACACCTTGAACCAGCTAGTCTGTATGCTGATTATGGGTGTTAACATTCTTAACCTGGTGATCACAAACAAAGGAGAAGGATACACTATCACTAGTTTAATGCCCTAACTAGTCATGTCGGACCATAAAGCTGGCTCCTTTGAAATAAAAATAAAACTCACAACCACAGCTGTCCCTGGAACTTTTAGGAATTATTGAAAGCCAGACTAAATTGGCCCTAGGTGTGAGTGGGTGTATGAGTGTGAGTGAGTGGTTGCCTTCTGGGGAGGAAGGCTGGGTGGCGGGCTACCAACCTGTCCCCATAAAACTGTAACCATTAAAGAAACAACAAGTGACTGGAGAACGCTCATAGCCCAATGTGCTGAATGGCACAAACAGAACTGAGAAAGAGAGAGAGAGAGAGAGAGAGAGCAAGAGACTTCCTACTATTAAATGACAGCCTAGCAAATTTTCAAGCCAACCCCCCCCCCCAAAAAAAAAAAAAAACACTGAGAACACTGCTACCTATGTGAAATTGTTTACAAAAACCTTGTACAGTCAGACATCTGTACCTACCCAGAATTAGCACAGGACAAACTCAAAAAAACAATCCACCATGGTGGAATCCCAGTATCAATAAGTTGTATAACAAAAGGAAGAAAATCATGGCAAAAATTCAGAAGTGTGATATCCATCAAGGTAAATCCTCCCTCATTAATCTAAATAAGTAACTCAGGGAGCTAATCAAATCTACCAAAGCCAAATTTGAGGGAAAAAATAGCCGCCAAGGTCAAGGAGAATCACATGGTATTCTTTAGCTATGTCCACAACCTCAAAGGCAATACACAACAAAGTGCCAAACAAATTATAAATGGATCCACCTATACTGAGCTGGAAGATATAACAAATCTACTGGTCAACAAATTTAGCTACAATTTTACCACCCCCCCCCTCCCCCAGGATACGCTTCAGGAAATAACCTTAACCATAACTCCCCAACTGTCATTAAGGAACAGGTCCTCAACACACTCTCCAGTTCTAAGAACACTGCTTCAATGGTCCCTGATTATATCCCAGGATGCCTCCTTAAAAGCATGAAACATGATCTATGAGACCACTAGAGTCACTGTTTAATTGCAGCCTCCAGATAGGCTTTGTGCCAAGTGAATGGAGGACTGCAACTGTCATCCTTCTGCACAAGGGTGGGCCATGTATGGACCTGGATAAATACAGACCATAATTCTGACTAGTCTCATACACAAATCCATGGAAAGAATTATCATGGAACTGATAACAATGGCATAGAAAATCTTCTAATCCAGCTTGGTTTCGTCAAGTGCAGGTTATGTCTATATAGCCTGTTGGACTTCTTTTAGAAGGCTACCAAAGAAATTGACCAGGGCAAAATGATGCATACTGCTTATCATGACCTTGCCAAAGCATTTGACACAATACCTCACTCAGGAATTGCAAATAAACTGATGAAATTAGATATAAACCCATACGTCATGCACTAGATAGTCAGCTGTCTCAAAGATAGGAGCCAAGAAGTTAAGATAGGAGAGTCTACCTAAACAAAAAGGCTGGTCACTAATGGAGTTCCTCAAGGCTGGGGCTGCTCCTTTTTGGAATCTAATTCTCTGAAGCCAAGGCCAACATTAAGGGCCTCTGGCTGACTAGGTTTGTAGATGACACAGTCATAAAATCTCCCAAAGACACAAATATCTTCCAAGAAGGCCTGACACAGACCGATAACTGGTGCTTGAGCCATGGCCTAAAACTCATTACCAAGAATTGTATAACTGTATCCTTTATGAAGATAGCTACTACTGGAAACTATAACACTGATAATGCACCCCTAAAAGTAGACCCCATGGTCAGGGCATTGGGAATGCATGTAGACAGTCAGTGAATTTGGTGATCATCAGACCACTCATTGAGTTCAACACTCCTTCAGTATGTATCTAACAAGGAATATGCCACAACTGGAGCTTCCACAAAGGTTCCTCACAAAAAGAATGCAGGGAGTAAACAACATGGCCCATTACATAGACCACCTCTAAGCCCTATCCCTATAGTCACTCTCCTACAGACTGCCGAGAGGCAATCTATGCCTGGTCTACAAAACATTCCGCACATCTCTCTGAGGTGGATCTGCTGTTCATCCACAAAACAAACGGCATCAGCAACATAAAAAGGACATGTTGGGGGGACAGGTGCATGTCTTAGAGACTACCCCTTCTCTGGAACAGGTTTCTCATCCATGTGAAGCAGAGCTCTTCCCTAACTTAATTCAACTGTAACTTGGACTAATGGATGGGGAATCAGAAATTTACCTCTGATCTGGCACCTATGTCTCTATTAGACAGAGACAGCCTGAAAATGCTTGATCACCTATGTAGTCCTATGGCATCAAAATTTGTCAGATACATTTGGGAAGCATGGTTAGGCTTAAAAAGGCCTCCCAGGGTCATTAGCCTAGTAATTGTTTAGGTAGACTCTCCTATCTTTTTTAGGCAAGGCTCAAATTCTAAACCTACCACCCTAGAACACAAAAAAGGAAAAAAACTAAGGGTAATGCTGCTCAATGCCAGAAGTCTCAACCTCAAGATGCACGCACTCGAGGCCCTTCTCAGTATGGAGAACATCGATGTCTGTGCTGCGACTGAAACCTGGTTCAAGGCTCCTGAGAGCACCCCAGCACTATCAGGTTTTACCTCATATCATGCGTTCTGGCCCCAAAATCCGGACACCACCAAGAAAGGAGGGGGGTGTCCATATTCATCAAGGACACCCACACCTCAAGGTTGGTGGCAACGCACAATGCATCTGAGACCATCCAGGTGCAATTAACCATAGGCGAGACTGCTCTGCAATTTGTAGCATGTATCTCCAAACACCATCATACTAGGTGACTTCAACTACCCGAATATAGACTGGGATCACTACTCAAGCCCCAACACTCTAGCCCAAAGGTTCCTAGAGTTCATAAACTCAAATGCCATGGAACAACTAGTCACCATCCCCACAAGAGGAGAAAACATACTAGATCTCATCATCATGAACATGGGGTCACAATGTTCAACACCGGAAGTATACCCCTCACTGGTGAGATCAGATCACAAACTAATCTCACTGGAAGTCCACATCCCGCCCCCACCTGAGACAAAAAAGACCACAGTGAAGAACTTCTCAAAAGCCGACTTCACACTTCTAAAGACTAGTGTGGTCTCTTTTAAGGCCCCCGAGCCTGCGGAAACCGTTACTCAAGCCGCTGAATCACTTACAAATGCCTTCTACCAGCACCTACAGGACTGCATGGATCAGGCAATCCCAAACAAAACTAAGACTCTTTGTACCAAAGGCAAGCGTCCAGTCTGGTGGACCCCAGCCATAAACAAGCTCTACAACAAAAGGAGGAAGCTACTACAAGATAGAGCAAAATCCTTAAAAGGGAAGACACCTTTGATCATTATAAGTAAAAAACTAAGATCTCTCATAAAATCATCCAAGGCAAATTTTGAGAGAAAAGTCGCTAAGGACTCAAAAGACAATCATAAGGCCTTCTTTAGCTATGTTAGAAACCTGGGAGGAAACTCCCAGATATGCTCAGAATTAGTTCAAAATTATGTAAAAATCACTGAACCTACAGACATTGCCAACATACTGGCTGACAGGTTCAGTGCAAACCCCCCCCCCCAAAAGGAGAGATATCTATACCAGAGGAATGTAGCCCCCCCAAACATCTCTAACGCTCAGGTGAGAACTGCTCTCTCCAAGGCGAAAAACACAGCATCCATGGGACCAGATGGTATCCCCGGTTGTGTGCTCCACGAACTCAATGAGAAACTAAACCCGCAGTTAGGGCAGCTGTTTAATCTGAGCCTCACCTCAGGATACGTACCCAAGGAGTGGCGTACGGCAACTGTGGTCCCACTTCACAAAGGCGGTGCCTCCACCGATCCTGGAAATTACCGTCCCATCAGCTTGACAAGCCTGATCTGCAAAGCTATGGAGAGGATCATAATGGAACTCATAAATAAAGACATAGGGGACTTGCAGACTTTGGATCCAACCCAGTTTGTCTTTGTCAAAGGCAGATCATGCCTTTTAAACTTGGTTGACTTTTTCGAAACAGTCACCAAGGCCATTGATGAGGGAAAGGCAGTCCACACAATCTACCTCAACCTGGCAAAGGCTTTCGACACAATACCCCACTCAGGTATCATTGAAAAACTCATCAGCTTAAATGTAAACCCATACGTCACAAGATGGGTTGCAAACTGGCTAAGTGACAGAACCCACAGGGTCAGAGTTGCTGGCGCCATGTCAGACTCAAAGCCTGTCACAAGTGGTGTTCCACAGGGCTCAGTCCTGGGCCCACTCTTGTTTGGCATCTACTTTTCAGAAGTACAAGCAAACACAGGAGGGTTATGGCTGACAAAGTTTGCAGATGACTGCAAACTGGGCGCCATAGTCGAGAACACATCTGACACAGATATCCTTCAGAAGGGTCTTATAGAAATGGATAACTGGTGCCAGAGCCATGGCCTAAAGTTAAACACCAAAAAATGCATAGTCATACCCTTCGGGAAAAACAAGGTTACCCCTAGCTACCATATAGGTGGCAATCCACTAAACGCAGAAGAGGTTATCAGGGATCTGGGGACCCAGGTTGACAGTAACCTTTCGTTTGACACTCACGTTGCCAAAGTAGTTAGGAAGACCTTCTACATTGCCCACCTGATCATGAACGGATTCACATCTAGATCAAGGGAGGTCATCGTCCCCCTGTACTCATCACTCATCAGACCAATGATTGAGTACAATGCCCCATTCGGAATGTATCTGACCCGACACCTGCAGCAACTGGAAAGGCCCCAAAAGTTCCTCACCAAAAGGATAAAGGGTCTCAAAAATATGTCTTATGCTGCCCGATTGAAGGAACTCCAGCTCTATTCAGTCGCTTACCGTCTGCTCAGAGGTGACCTGTGCCTGACATACAAGGCCATGTCCAACCCGGAATTGATGAACATGCTTCACCTCAAAAAATCTAGATCCCTCAGAACTACAAGGGCGGGAGACTTAAACCTTGATACGGTTATTAATAGGACGTGCTGGAGGGACAGATTCATCACCCAGAGACTCCCTATGCTGTGGAACAAAATCCTGGTACATGTGAGGCAGAGCACCTCGCTGGCTTTGTTCAAGAGAAATCTTGACCAATGGATGGGAGATCGCAGATATACCCCAGGGATTACCTCAGTGTCACTGCTTGACAGAGGCACAGCAAAATAATGGGCATAGTATCCTTCAAACTAAAGGGGTGGCGAAAGCCACAAAACTCTGGGCTAGGCTTATAAATGCCCTTGGGCAGATAGCCTAGTATGAACCTATGAACCTATGAACCTAATCATCTATGAATCTATATATTTATTTATGCATATAAATCAATGGATAACACCTATTAAAATTTTTATCAATCAAACATTAGCTAATTGAGCCCAGTACATAAAACTCCATTTCCATCGATTGCCTGTGGCACAGAGGAAAAGTCTTACCTTCACCCCAAAGTATCCATGTTAAAGCATGCTCCATTGTTTTTACACAATGGGATTCGATGCACTGGACTTGATGGTTTGATGGTCAATATAATGGCCATTTGATCTATGTGAACATAACATATGGGTGACATAATAAATGGGTATATTTCATTTGGTTTTCAAATTGGTGAGCTCAAGTATAGATGAAGTGTGAAACAACAAATGTAAGTTAAATGGAAGAGGGTAGTAATGCCAAAACCTTTGTCTGTAATGAAAGTTTCTGCACTGGGTTGAGTGTGTGTGAGTGTACAAGTATTTGCCATGTTAAAGTATGGGCTAGGGAAGGGGCTAGATGTGATGGGAGGGGTACCAGAAGATGCTGAAGCCTGGTGGGATGGAAGGCAAAAGGAGCACTTTGAGATCTAAAAGGGCATTTTTTTTAGCTGTCTACTACCTTAACAGAATCATATATTTGATACAAGATATATATAGTATACATATGCATTACATTTACAATTACTGTGCAGAAATTTCATGGAAACATACAAATGAAGCTAATATTTCACTTGCATGGCGTGTGATCCAGGAGCCATATAGACAAAAGTTAGAGTGAAACGCACAAATAGTGCTGTAACACACTTACCCCTGACCCACAGAAAGAAACCACCAGAGAAGAGTGGTGGAGAGCTCTGGAGCTATTAAATACTTTGGTCGGACTTTAGAAAAAAAGTCCAAATGAAGTGTTTGTAACAGCTTCCCATGGCTCTTTTGTGGTGACCAATGATTGCTGTTTGTGCTGTAGTGTGTGATCAGAGCTTAACAGTAGTAAGAGGTACTTAATAAAAATTTTAAGTACCTTTCTGATGTCAGAAAGGCGCTTAACAAACATGCCCTTTTCCCAAATTCAGAGCAAGATTGTAGTGATTCACACAATACAAGTCATTATCTTTCAAAAATAAGACACAAAATGTATCATAGAGAATCTAGATCCTGCCAGTGTCCATAACTTAGCTTGTAAAACTGGAGTTTGACACAGACATTTTGAGGCCTTCTGCCCTGGACCTACCTTTTCTACAAATGGCCCTGCTCAGAAATGTGCACAGAAGGTTGCTATAGCTTGTATGTGTGTGAATGGTGGGGGCTAGGAACAGTGAGAATATTGTTTCTTAAATTCACCTCACAGTCAAACCTCAAAGGTGTGCAGAGAGGTCACCATAACTTGTTTGAGAATGGGGAAAGTGTGGCCATTATTTATCCAATTTTCCTCACAAATAAACCTCAAATATAATATGCACAGAAGTTCACTGTGGCTTTTGGGGGGCTGTGATAGTGTAGTCATTATTTCTTTAACTTTTCACACAATCATACCTCACAGGTATGCACCAGCATCACTATAGTTTGTGAAGGGGCAGTGTACTGTCTAAGGGTAACAGGACAGAATGCATAAATGTGATAATTTTTCTTCTTTTCTGACAAATCACTTATCAGAAGTGTATACAGTTGGCTAACTTTGGGAGGAAGGGATAAGGAGGCCGGGACCTGACAACATCCCAGGCTGCATTCTCAACAAACTGCAGAATGAACTGGCACCCCACCTAAGCAACATGTTCAATTATAGCCTCACCTCAGGCTTTGTGCCCACTGAATGACGCACAGTGGCGGTTATCCACTCCACAAAGGGGGAGACACCATGGACCCCAGGAACTACCGCCCCATTAGCCTAACGAGCCTGGTCTGCAAGGCCATGGAATGTATCATCATGGATCTTATACACAAAGACATTGGTAATCTCCAAACTCTGGACCCCACCCAGTTTTAGTTTGTAAAAGGCAGATCATGTCTCCTAAACCTGATAGACTTCTTTGAAGCAGTCAACAAAGCTATAGACGAGGGTAAGGTGGTTCACACAGCCTATCTTGATCTCGCCAAGGCTTTTGACACCAACCCCCACTCTGGAATTATAGATAAACTCACTAAACTAGGTATAAATCCCTATGAGAGACTTTTCCAGATTTAAGTATTTTTTTCTCTGTTTTTTTTTTGCTCTGACTGCCTTTTCCCGCCTAAAAAGTGAATTTCTAACTGATCTGTGCTTTAAAAAGTTTAAATTGCATTTGCCTTCTGCTTTTTACAGTTTTTGCACTTGTTTTATATCAGTTTAAGTCGTTTTTGTATTGTATAACTGTTGTAGGCTACACACTAAAGTGCGCTAGCCTGTTTATAGCATTTACTTCTGTGTGTTTTTCCTGCTGTTTCCTGAAAAAAAAAAAGCAAACAAAAAATATTCTCTTTTCCCATCTTTGCTGAACTAGATTAGTCCAGATTTCAGGTTTTGCTGAATGTGGTATAGTTTCCTGTGTTCCCATATCCTTACTTGGATAGGAGGAAGCTTCTCTGTTCACCAGTGAGAGTGGGGAGCTTTGAGCAGCCTATCTGTCCCTGGAGGAGTGGTCTCAGCCCTGAAAGTAGTAGCTTATTGGCCGCTCTTAATCAATTCCTATCTCTTTCAGTTTTCTTGCTTTAGAACCCACATTTGTGCGGTTTTGCATGATAGCGCAGCATCAGGCAGCGCCGCTCAAACGGGTTTAAACTATTCCCGGCTCCACAAAGTCTGCTCTTCACTTTTTCCCTTAGAGCTGTTCTAAATCTCAAAGTAAGCACTCTATTTTCATTCTCAAGCCCTGCAGTTGCTCGTATAAGTAATCTTATAAGGAAGCACTAATAAACTAAAGCACTACACTCTCTTATACTCCCTTTAAGTACTTGGCTCCCTATTGGTCCTTTTTGATCAGTCAAAAAGTAGTTCCTTATACTATTCTGGCATGTCCAAAAGTCAGTTTCGGGTTTACTCTCCAGTCCAGCTGGTGAATCTGGGAATCTTGAGGCAATGTTACAACTGCCTTAAGTACACAGACCATCCTCTCCTCCTCCCAACAAGCTCAAATATATGTGAGAGATGCAACTATATAGCCAAACTGGAGGCTGAGCTCTCTCAACCCAATACTGACGCAGTCAGTCAGGAGGAGAAGGTAACCACACACACCACAAATCCAGTCTCACATAGACCTATCGCAACAGAAAACCAAACACATAAACACACAAAAACATACTCGCAGGCTCTAAATAAAAATCTGCCCAAGCAGCAGAGACCTCCAAAGCAGACATCCAAGCAACCGCTACCCCACAACAATACCCACGTATCACATAGTTCACAAAGTCAGTGTGCCACACAGTCACAGCCCGTAAGGCTAAACAACACACCTAATACACTTGTAATAGGTGACTCTATTGTCAGACACACTGACGCCCCACTCACCAGGCTGAACAAGGAGAAGGTCACTGTAAGCTGCCTGTCGGGTGCCAGGATCCGCCACATAACACAAGCACTCAGGTCACTCCAAAGCAAGTACAAATATGACTCCGTCATTGTCCATGCTGGTGTGAATGACCTGAGACGTACCTCCCTGGACTACATGAAAAGAGACATAGAGGAGCTCTCTGATCATGCAGCCCAGGCCGGTATGACTCTGACCTTGAGTAGCATCTTACCCTCACCAAGAATGATGCCACAGTATAAAGACAAAATTATCAATTTTAACAATTGGCTAAAGTATTGGTGTCATTCAAAGGGGATCCAGTGTCTGTCAGCCTGGGATGACATGCTCGACAAGCCACGTTGCTTCGCTAGGGACGGCTTGCACCTGTCACCCCTGGGCTTTCAAACACTGGCTAAGGCTCTTGCCACCCCCATAGTGCCTTTTTTAGGCAAAGCTCAAAAGACAAACCCACCTCCATAGACAACACAAAGAAAAAGAAACTAAAGGTAATGCTGCTCAACGCCAGAAGTCTAAACCTCAAGATGCATGCACTCGAGGCTCTCCTCAGTATGGAGAATATTGATATCTGTACAGTAACAGAAACCTGGTTCAAGGCTCCCGAGAGCACCCCAGCACTACCAGGTTATACCTCATACCATACTTTTCGGCCCCAAAACTTTGACCGAACCACAAAAGGACGGGGAGTATCCATATTCATCAAAGATACCCACACCTCCAGGTTAGTGGCACTGCATGAAGCATCGGAGACCATCCATGTACAACTAACAGTGGCAAAACTGCCTTTCAGTTTGTAGCCTGCTACAGACCATCCTCCCAAACTCAGGAACCCCACTCAGCTTTCCTGAGAACACTGGAGAATATGAAGGTCTCTCCAAACACCATTATATTGGGTGACTTCAACTACCCAAACATAGACTGGGAGCACTACTCAAGCCCCAACAACCTCGCCCAACGGTTCATAGAATTTATAAACTCAAATGCTATGGAACAACTGGTCACCACTCCCACAAGAGGAGAAAACATATTGGACCTGATCATCACCAACATGGGGACTCTATGTTCCATACCAGAGGCATACCCCTCATTGGTAAGATCTGACCACAAATTAATCTCACTGGACATCCATATCCCGTCCCCACCCCCAGCCAAGGAAACCACGGTGAATAACTTCTCAAAAGCAAACTTCACACTTCTCAAAACCGAGGTGGAATCCTTCAAAGCCCCCGGGCCAGTGGAAAATAGGGCCCAAACCACAGAATCCTTTACAAACGCTTTCTATGGACACCTACAGGAATGTATGGATCGTGCTATCCCAAATAAAACCAAGACTCATTCCTCCAAAGGCAAGAGACCTGTCTGGTGGACCCCAGCCATAAATAAGCTATACAACAGAAGGAGGAAGCTACTACATGATAGAGCAAAATCCCAAAAAGGGAAGGCATCTCTGATCAGTACTAGCAAGAAACTATGATCCCTCATAAAATCATCTAAGGCCAGCTTCGAAAGAAAAATTGCACAAGATGCTAAAGATAATCACAAGGCCTTCTTTAGTTATGTCAGGAACCTGGGTGGCATCTCCCAGATATGCTCTGAGTTAGTTCAAAATGACAAAAAATACACTGAACCCACAGACATTGCCAACATCCTGGCAGACAGGTTCAGTGCAAACTTCTCCCCCCCTTCCCCCCCAAAAGAGCCAATATCTATCCCAACAGAGTGTAGCCTCCCTGACATCACAGATGCACAGGTGAGAGCTGCCCTCTCCAAAGCAAAAAACACAGCATCAATGGGACCGCACGGTGTCCCGGGCTGTGTCTTACACAAACTCCAAGAAGAACTGAACCCTCACATAAAGTTACTGTTCAATCTCAGCCTTACTACAGGATATGTACCCATGGAATGGCGTACAGCTACAGTGGTCCAACTCCACAAAGGTGGTGCCACAAAGGACCCCAGAAACTATCGCCTTATAAGCCTGACTAGCCTGGTCTGCAAAGCTATGGAGCGTATCATCATGAAACTCATAAACAAAGACATTGGGAACCTCCAAACACTGGAGTCTACCCAATTCGGCTTTGTTAAGGGCAGATCTTGCCTCTTGAACCTGGTCAACTTCTTTGAAACAGTCACCAAGGCCATAGATGAAGGGAAGGTAGTCCACACAGGACTATGGCTGACCAAGTTCGTAGATGACTGCAAACTGGGTGCCATAATCAACTCACTGACTGACACAAGCATCCTCCAAAAGGGTCTCACAGAGACGGATAACTGGTGCCAGAGCCATGGCCTAAAGCTAAATGCCAAAAAGTGCATAGTTATCCCCTTTGGGAAAAACAAAGTGCCCACAAATTACCACTTAGGTGGTAATCCATTAAGTACAGAAGAAATAATTAGGGATTTGGGGATCCAAGTAGATAGCAATCTCTCCTTTGACAATCACGTTGCCAAAGTGGTTAGAAAGACCTTCTATATAGCCCACCTTATCACGAAAGGGTTCACATCTAGATCAAGAGAGGTCATTGTGCCCCTCTACTCATCACTCATCAGGCCCATAATTGAATACAATGCCCCATTTGGGATGTACCTTACCCAACACCTGCAGCAACTGGAAAGACCCCAAAAGTACCTCACCAAGAGTATCAAGGGACTCAAACAGATGCCCTATGCAGTTAGGCTAAAGAAACTCCAGCTCTACTCAGTTGCTTACCGCCTACTCAGAGGCGATCTGTGCCTGACGTATAAAGCCATGTCCAACCCAGAATTAATGGACATGCTCCACCTCAGGAAATCCAAATCCCTTAGAGCTACATGCTCCAGGGACTTAAACCTCAGCACAGAAATAAATGGGACATGCTGGAGGGACAGCTTCATATCCCAGAGGCCCCCCTCACTCTGGAACAAAATCCCAATCCATGTTAGGAGAGTCCCTCAATGACCCTCTTCAAGAGAAATCTTGACGAGTGGATGGGAGATCGTAGGTTTACCCCTGGGATCTCTTCTGTGTCCGTACAAGACAGAGGCACAGTAAACTAACCTCAAAAGGGCTATCTTCTGTGACCTACTATACAGAGGCACAGTCAACTAATCTAAAAAGGTGGCAAAAGCCAAATATACTCTGGCTAGGCTTATAAATGCCCTAGGGCAGCCTAGTATCAGCCTATGAACCTATGAACCTATGTCACAAGATGAGTTGCCAACTGGCTCACTGAGAGAACCCACACTGTGAATGTAGCAGACTCCAAATCTGACTTTTGACCAGTGACAAGTGGAGTACCACAGGGTTTAGTCCTGGGTCCTCTCCTGTTTGGTATCTACTTTTCTGAAGTACAGGCTAGCACAGAAGGCCTTTGGCTAATGAAGTTTACAGATGACTGCAAACTAAACTCCTAACAATGTGGACAACCTACAAAAAGGACCTCATGGAGACAGATGCCTGGTGTCAAAGCCATGGCCTCAAGCTCAATGCCAAAAAGTGCATTGTCATTCCCCTTTGGTAAAAACTCAGTACCCATGAGCTACCACATAGGTGGTAGTCTACTTAACTCTGAAAGTGTGATAAGAGACCTTGGGACACAGGTTGATACTAGTCTCTCCTTTGATAATCACATTGCCACGGTAGTCAGGAAATCCTTCTACGTGGCACACCTCAACACAAAAGGTTTCTCATCCAGGAAAAAGAGGTCATTGTTCTCCTCTACTCGGCACTCATTAGACCCATTATAGAGTAAAACTCCCCTTTTGGTATGTACCTCACAAGACATCTACAACAACTGGAAAGGCCACAGAAATACCTCACAAAGAGGATTACTGGCCTCAAACAGATGCCCTTCGCAGGCCGTCTCAAAAAACTCCAGCTTTACTCCGTCACATATCACCTACTCAGAGGCGATCTCTGCCTAACATACAAAGCTATGTCAAACCCAAAGTTGTTGGACATGCTCCACTTAAAGAAATCCCAATCCCTTCGAGCTACACACTGTAGGGACCTAAACCTTGTCACTAAAATAAACAGAATATGCTGGAGGGATAGATTCCTGTCCCAGAGACTTCCCATACTCTGGAACAAACTACCTAGCTATATCAAACAAAGCTCCTCATTAGCACTCTTCAAGGGAAATAGGAAATTCACCCCGGGGATCACCTCTGTGGCTGTGCTCGACAGGGGCATAGGAAAAAATTTTCTTGGGTGGCGAAAACCGGGGTACCTTTTTGGCTAGGCTTATATAGGCCCTAGAGCCAATAGTCTAGTACCTAATATGAACCTATGAACTTATGAATATATATATATATATATATATATATATATATATATATATATATATATATATATCTGACCAACAGTTACTATAGTCTGGTTAACAGACTGATATACAGATGGTGGCAGCTGTCTTTTAGGGGTGGGATGAATAGACAAGCTGCATGATGTGAGACACCAGTAACTGTATGAAATGTATGACTGAGGCCATTTATTTATTCACTTTCATCCCTATCTAATAGCAGATGGATATACAAAAGGTGACTATATATTTTTTTACTTTTAACAGTATTTAAGACCGGAGTCATGCATCCTTGCAAGCATTTATCTTCTCTTCTCAGTTTACTGGGAACTACTTTTTTGTTAACTTTGATGATTAAGTCTTGGGCACAACTTATTTCTTCCTTGAAAGAAAAAAAAAATAAGACTGGATTTCTTTAGTTATTCGTGGCTTTTCTCCATGCCGTAATTACATCAAAAGACTGGGGATAAAGTTCTAAAATTTACCTTACATTCTCAAGAATCCCATGCCTTCTGAAGTTCAAGTAGCCTCCAGACCAGGTGCTAAATTCTTTTATTTCCTCCACAGTTAATACATGAATGTATTTCTTTCTTTAGCCACAATTTATGTTCATGTTTGTCTCAAAATGTTTGGAAAATGCTCTAAAATGCAACTCAGAGCATCTAGAACCCAATGGCTTCGGGGGGGGGGGGGGGGGGGGTGAGACTGCTGGCTTCATTTCATTATTTCCTCCTCATTTGTTATGGTGTAACCTTAGCAGTTTAGGATATATTGAAACAATGTGGGAAAATCTTTTCCTAAAGTTTCATTTCACCAAAGGCTACAGTCAAAATATTCAGTACTGTCAGGGACTGCTCCATTTAAGTACGTCACACAGCTTGTCAAAAGGTTTGTTACTGTCCACAAAAGGTTTTATAACATCTGGATAAGAAAAACAAAACCATGCAAGATGCTTGGTTCTGTCAGATTTCTTGGGTACAACAATCCTTTTGACTGCATCTTTATTGCTACATATCATATACCTGCTTATCTGATAGTATTAAACATACCCTTTAAGACTCGCTTCTTAAGCTGTTTAACTTAAGATCTGATGTTGTCATTTTCATTCATTCCTCATCAAATGGGTTCAGATCTAATCCTCAGATCCAACTCAGCCACTTTCTAAAGATTCTAGGATCAGAATCCTGAGCACCTCCCTTATCTATAATGCCCCCTGACCACTACAATACCCCATATCTCATTTGCTGCTCTCCATGATGCTCGGGATTGCAATTTCTTGAGCTCCTTTGGGGTGTTGTGAGTGAAAATTTCCATTTTCCCTTTTACTTTTTGATAGCCTTTCCTGTACTTAGTATTTAATTTCTCCCCCTTACCTTCTATAAACTCTATATCAAATTTCTTTCTTTCTTTTTCTTTTTTGCAGACTTTGGTGTTTTTCCATTATGTTCAATAAGCATACTGAATTTAAGAAATGCACTTCCTGTTGGCATAAGATCCCCAACTCTGATGTCCACAGGGAGTGCATTTATTGTTTGGGCCCAGCACACCGGACACCTCTTTTTCCATATGTACAGCCTTCAATGCAAAAGCAATTAGCGACAGGAGGAACAAGCTAATTCTGAAAGGCCTCCTTCCCATTTCAGCTTCACTTTCAATCACTTCTTTAGGGTTTCAAATCCCCTCCCAAAAATGGAAGGAGACCGGGGAGCACCGTAAGCTCTCTCCTGCCTGGTCTCCACTGTCTACTCCTACTATAGAACATCCCAAAAAGGTTCCTAAAATCTTGGATCTGAAACCTTCAGATCTGGCACAGTCTACATCTCCTTGTCCCTGTGCTCCCAGGTCAAAGCTGGTGTCTCCAAGACTAAGGTCTCCCATTTTACAGGAAACACCTAAGTCGTCCTCAAAGCCAACTTCCACATCCTCTTCTGTTAGGTCTTTCTGTAGACTTTCCAAAGTGGAGGTTGATAAGATGATGAAGAAATTCCTCAGAACACAGATCCAGATGGGGGTTTTGCCAGCTCCATCTCCCACCCGATCTGTGACTCACCAACCATCGTTTCAAACCATAATTGCTCCCTCTCCAATCTGACCACCCATTTTGGAATCCTTGGATCTGAGATCCCCAGGAGTTGAGCCATCATATCCAAAGGTTATTTCAACCTTGACTCCAGTTACTTCTCTGACCTGATTGACTCTGACACTGTTGGAACATGATAGATCTCGGAGGCAAAGGATTAGCATCAGATCTGAGGGGCTGACTTTGCCTCCAAAGCTTTTGGAGCTATCCTTCCTCTTGGAGCTTCAACGTTTGATAAGTTGGCTCCCACTCCTCCCTTGGAGTGGGGGTTTGGGAGCTTGAGAGTTGTCTGCTCTGGGAGCCTGAGCTCCATTGAGATTGTCCTCAGCCTGTCTGGACCCCACTGCCTTAAGGTGGTGGAGAGGGTTTTTTCTCAATGCAGGGTAGTGCTGACTCTCCCGTCTTCAGATCCATGCCCTACACCTTCTCTGGATCCTGTGTCTGAGCTTTCACATCCTACACATTAGGGATAGCCTGCCCAGAAGAGCTTCCAAGCAGTTCCAACCAAGGAACTCCCAGTGTCTTCCGATACCTCCCCAGAACATCCCACTGAGGAGGTCCCTTGGAACAGGATGTTCAAGAGGTGGCACTTGGATTCCCCCACAGGAATGGGTCCCCTAGATCTCCACCTGAAGATGTTTCAGTTGGAGACATCTTAGCGATCCTTCACCAAAAAGGTGGTTGGTTTTTCCAAATTCCTTCTCAGGATGAATCAGTGTTCTTGGACACCTTAGAGTCTGTCCCAGCTACATCTTGGGTTAACCCCCTGCTAATGAGCTCATAGATCTTGTTTCCCACAGGGAATGAAAAGAACTGAACTCCATGGAACCTATTCCAAAATGCCCCAGAAAAAATATTAAGTGCCTCTGCTGATAGACAGTACTGGACAAAAAGGATTCCTGTAGATGCCATGGTTGTTGTGGCAGCCACCAAAAAGGAGCTTGCCAAACAATGCTCCACTGTCCATCCCCATAACAGAGACTCTACGCCTTTGGGAAGGTATGGGAGAGTGTATGCATCAGCAACATTTGTCCTGCAATTGCTGAACTACCTGGCACATTTCATCAGATTACAGAGGGACTTGATAAAGGAACTCTCCAATTCTGCCCCAGGGTCCATGTCTGCAGAGGAACAGAAGTCGTTTTCCTTGCAAGTGGCCATCCTACAATTGATTAAAAATGTGCCCATGAGATTGATCTTGCATGCCTTGGAAGGTAACTCGAGGGAGGCTAGTTCAGGCATATCCATAAGGAGACATGCTTGGATGCGATTTCATGGATCCCTTCAAGGCATCATTCATCAATGCTCCTTTTGATGGATCATCCTTGTTCAGGCCAACAGTGAAAGAAACTCTCTCTTGCAGTGAACAGGATGGAAAGATCTTGCCTGCCACTGGAATTCACCTTTCTACAGAGACTCTTTTCCAGAAACCAATGCAACAGTAAGAAAATATGATTCAAGACATCTCAAGGTCCTTTCCCGGAGACACGTGTGGAGTTTTCACCCAGAGGCAGGGGGTTAGCTGCAGTGGTAGACATCACCCAGGTGGCAGAGGGGGTCCACAGAATGAAGGATCTCATGATTCTTTCTTTGACAGATCATTCCAGCATTCATGAAAGGTTACCTAACTGTCCATCTCTGTAAGCAGTCGGTGGGCACTTATCCTTGCACAGAGATACCTGGCTAGCCATCATAAATGACCTTCATGTGCAAAGGATCATAGTCAGAGGATATTTCATTCCCTTTTAACAAATTACAGTAAAACCAAGCTCAAGAGATTATGAAGTTACTAGACAAAAGAGTCATCCAGGAGGACCCACCAGATCAAACAGGATCCAGAATTTACTCAAGGTTCTTTTTAGTGCCAAAAAAGACAGGGGACCTGAGACTTATTTTGGATCTAAGCTATTTGAACCAATTTGTAAAACATTCCAAATTCCGAATGGTCACAGTTCAGTCCATTCTGCCCCTTCTTCAGAAATATGGCTGGATGTACTCAATCAAACGTCAAGATGCATACTATCACAGCAAAATGAACAGGTGATCTTGAAGGTATCAACACTTCTGGCTAGGAGCCAGTCATTATCAGTTCATAGCTCTGCTCTTTGGTCTCACCACAGCCCCTGGGGTGTTCACCAAATGCATGGAAGTGGTAGCAGCTCACCTGAGACTGCTTGGATTCAGAGTGTTTCCCTATTTAGATGACTGGATCCATACCGCACCAGCCAGGCATCTACGAGTAAAAGCCGGAGATTATTTGCTTCAACTGTCACTCTCACTGGGAATCACCATCAACATGCAGAAATCTCATCTTCAACCAGTTCAAGTTGTAGATTTTATAGGGACTTACGTATACACATTCAGTTGTCTATCTCTTCTCCCTCAAAACAGAATTCTCACATTGAAAAGCACATCACACAGATTTTTTCCATTCCTAATCCCCCTGTAAGACTGAGCTTCAAAGCTATGGTTGATGGCTGTCACTATAACTCTAATTCCCAATGCTCACTTACACATGAGACTTCTCCAATGGACTCTGGAGGTGCAATGGTCCTTTCATCATTATCCCTTGAATCACCTGATAAAATTGTGTCAGTTTTGCAGAAAGTCTCTTCTTTGGTGGATCTACTCTGTGGAGATTGATCAAGGTCCTCCATTTATCCTTCCTTTCACCAGCTCTACATTAACTATGGATGTCTTCCAGTTGGAGTGGGGGCGCATTACTTGGCATGGACTGTACAAGGCACCTGATTCTCACAACAGACCAATTTGCATATCAATGTCCTAGAGATGAGAGCAGGGGCAATGAGTGTATGGCAATGGGTAATTTCAACCAACCGCCTTCTAGTAGCAAAACACATACTGGGGAAATCCAACATTCTAGTGGACAAACTCAGCAAGGTCATCCTCATGCCTTACAAGCATTCTCTCAACCAATCAGTAGTGAACGTGATCTTCCACAAATGGGGTCAACCTTGATGCAGCCTATTTACATCTCCCCTAACCATCAAATGCAACAGGTCCATGTTTGGACCTCCAGTCTCCTTTATGCTTATCCTCCGTTGCTTCTCATCCCCAAGTTTCTTCAGAAAGCAATTTAGTTGAAGAGCCCAGTAACCCTCATTGCCCCCTTCTGGCTTCAATAAGTGTGGCTCCTCTTCTTTTGGTCTCATTTAGTACATCCTCCTTGGGTGCTGGATCTCAGTTCAGACCTCCTATCTTACCCGTTATGGCAAGTTCATTCAGATATTGCAGGCCTCAAGTTGACTGCATGGTTTCTCCAGTTCTGAAGATAGCTAGACATTTCAGGTTTTCCTCCCCAGTTTGAAAAATCTTAGTCTCTTCTCATAAACCTTCAACAAGGAAAATTTCCAAAAGTAAATGGAAAAGGTTTTCCCTTTAGGCTCATCAGAGAGATTTAGATCTCTTTACTGCTCTGCTTCCAGCTGTTCTTGATTTCCCTGCCTTGATTTTCCAGAATGGAGCAAGTTTTTTCACTATCAAGGTTCAGTTAGCAAACATCTCAAACTATCACATATGGTATAATGCTTCTCCTTTAGCATCATCCAAAACACGTAAGGCCTTTCTTAACACTACCTTCTTACTTAGACCTCCAGTAAAGGACCCTAGTCCACAATGGGACCTCACTATGGTTTTGCAAACGCTAGTACTGTCTCCCTTTGAACCATCAGCTAAAGTGGATGTCAAATTTCTTTCTTGGAAAATTGTTTTTTTCTGGTAGCTATAACTTCTCCAAGATGAGTATTTGAACCCCAAATATTGTCTTTCAAAAATCCTTCTTTCCTACCAAAATCAACCAGGTCATCAATTTGTCAGTTTTCTTCCCCACATTTGAAAACAAAGGTGAATACACCCTTCATCTTGTTGATGTATATAAGCAACTTTGTTTATACCTACACAGGACCAAGGAATTCAGAATAACTGATCAACTATTTATAGGTTCATAGGTGTGTAGTAGGCTAATGGCTCTGGAGCCTTTACAAGCCTAGCCCATAGTATTACCCTGGCATCATGCCACCCAACATTAGTTCCCAGTGCCTCTGTCGAGTAGAGCCACTGGAGTGATCCTCAGGGTGAATTTTCTATTTCCCATCCACTCATCAAGATTTCTCTTGAAGAGGGCCAGTGAGGTGCTCTGTTTGACATGTATGGGAGTCTATTCCATAGGGAAGACCAGTTTCTAAAACTACATTGGCTAAATGGATAACAGATTGTATTTCCTATATTTATTCCTTGAAAGTTATTGCCTTACCAAAATAACACAATTAGGTCAATGTCTACATTGGCAGCCTTTTGGACTGGAGCTTCTATTGATGAAATTTGTGCAGCTGCCACTTGGTCTAATACTAATACCTTTATTGTGCAATATGTATTGGACATTATCTCCAGAAATAGAGCTACCTTTGGTTCTGCAGTTCTCCGGAACATCCATCTATTAGGGCCACCCAAGAGTACTGTATCTGGGGACCCTGTCCTATTCATTGAGGAATGAATGAAAGTGACAACATCAGATAAAAAAGTTGTGTACTCACCATAACGTTCCATCTGTGCTGTCCATTTTCATTCTTCCTCATCTTCTCCCCTCCTTCCCCCCCCTCCATGAATTTGGGAGAGACCTAACAGAATTATTGTTAGGAACCATAGTTCCTGTTTGAGCTCCTGACCTTTCAGCTATCACTTTCCTGTCATAACACTGTTATTGTATTGTATGAGTATAATGTATATAACAGCAGCAAACTTGATCTGAAGTATTGCAGTGGTCAGGGGCATAATGCATAAGCTAGAAGCTCAAAATTTGGATCCTAGACACTTTAGAAAGTAGCGAAGTCAGTTCCAAGGATTGGATCCAAACCCATTCATTGAGGAAGAATGAAAATGGACAACACAGATGGAATGTTATGGTGAGTACATAAGTTCTTTGTTAGTTATTGAATTTCTCCCTGATGAATTGCACACTGCAGTGGTGATGCCTCTCCGAAA
Source organism: Protopterus annectens (assembly GCF_019279795.1). NCBI lineage: Eukaryota > Metazoa > Chordata > Ceratodontiformes > Protopteridae > Protopterus > Protopterus annectens. The sequence goes on along the minus strand of NC_056727.1, from coordinate 178,755,847 downwards.
GAGCGGCCTTACAACAGAATTGGATAGTTAATGTCCTCTCAACCTTACAAGCCTCAGCTGCAAAACCATGGGGTGAGTGTATTATAACTAACCTCATAAACTATGATATCAAGAAGCTTGTTTGAATTGACCCCAACAGTTTGGTTTTGTGAAGGGTAGATCCTGCCTATTTAACCTAAACTTCTTCAAAAGGGTTACAGAGACTGTAGATGGCAGCCATGCCGTGCACGTGGTGTATCATCACCTGATAAAGAAATTCAACACCTTTCTCCATGCTGGCATCATACAAAAGCTAATTACTTTAAACATCAACCCCTTATGTGGTAAGATGGATAGCAAACTGACTGAAAGACAAAGCTGACACAGCATGATTTGCAGGTGCCTCATTAGTAAGTATGAAAGTGACGATTGGTATCCCCTCAGGGCTCAGTGCTGGAATATCTCCTCTTTAATATTTACTTCTCTGATCTCCAAGTGGAGAGCCAAGACCTCTGGCTAAACAAAGTTTGCAGATGACTGCAAACTGGATGTTGTTGTTAAGTCACAGACTAACACTGAACTCTTCTGAATGAACTCTCCCAAGTAAACCCTTGGTGTACTAAAAATGAGCTCAAACTAAGCTAAAACATGTAGTGTCACTTTCGGTGCACAGCCCCTTCCCCATCATACCATATAGCCACCACACAACTACAAAATAAAACATTTGTCACGGACCTAGATATGTTGGCTGATGGCTCCCTCTCTTTTCACCATCATGTGACAACTGCTGTCGGGAAATCCTTTTATTTAGCCCACTTAATTGCCAAAGGAATATCCTCATGGATTAAACAGGTAATCACTCTCCCTTATACTCAGCATTGATCAAGGCAATTACTGAGAACAATGCTCCTTTGAGATGTATCTCATTAATCATATCAGACAATTAGCAATACCCTAAAAGTTCCTAACCAAAAAAGATCACAGGCTTAAAATCCTTGACCTAGGAAGATATGCTGGAAACTCTATTCCTTGTTTCAATGTCTTAAAGACTTTTGAGGGGAGATCTGTCTTGCTTGCTGCACCATTATAGACCCAGTTGTCCTGGACCTCCTGTTTCTCTGCAAGTCCAATATCTCCACTAATACTAGAACCAGGGACATAAATATTCACCAACAGATAAGTACCGCACTGTGGAAAGGCATGCTTATAAGGCAGCACCTCCCATACCTTTGGGACAAAAATTCCCCTACATGTTAAGCAGTGAAATTCACTATCTTACTTTAAACATAAACTTCTGACTGGATGGGTTTTACTGGTATGTGTGTCTGGAAAAAAAAGAGATACTGCCTGAGGGAGAGTACTGGCAAAGTGTGAATGGTCATAAGATTTGTTATCCTTGCAATATCCATGAATATATGTTACTTAGTGAGTGAAAGGCAATAAACACACAGGTCTGTGCCAACTTAAGGAAATTAAACATAGCACAACTATACAAACTATGTACATGAATGTAATGTCTTATTGTACTTGTGTAAATTGTTATCTTTACTGCTGTTGACCTCAGGTGTTCGCTGAAAATGGCCAGTAGACCAATCCACTTACCTGGCAAAGAAACAGAAATCAATAAATAAACTGCTCAGAATTTTGCAGAACATCCCCAATTTTCTCTCATATTTTTGCCCTGTCCCTTGCAAAATGTTTAATTTTCTGGTAAATTACTCAGGATCATACCTCTCAGCGATCCAGAATTTCACAGAATGTCCAGATTTTTGCCTTATTTTTTCAGTCTGTTCTTCATAAAAATTGTGATTTTCCAGCAAATGACTGAGAACTGTGCTCACATTTGAGTGTAAGATTTCATATGCTTCAGAAATTGCACTCTAATGTAAAACACGTTATTCTGGAAGCTTTCTAAGTTTATAAGAGCAATATTTAAAACCTGTCCCTGATTTTGGCCCAATATCCATCATTGTTGGCTTTGTTCAGAATTCTTAAGCAAATGTTGAGAGGTATGCAGAGGATTACAGTCATTCACTAATATCAGACATTAAAGTTTCATACAATAATCATAGGTGACTCAATAGTGAGGTATACTGATGTCCCACTCCCTAGGTTGAATAAGGAGAAGGTAACAGTCAGCTGTCTATCATGTGCCAGAATCTGACACATAACACACGCACTCAGGTCACTCCACAACAAGTGCAAGTATAACTCTGTCATTGTCCATGTGTGTGTGAATGCTCTGAAACACACCTCCCTGGACGACATGAAAAGACACATGGTGGAGTTCTCGGATTATGTGACCCAGGCAGGTATGACCCTACCCCTGAGCAGCATCCTACTGTTGCCCAGAATGATACCCCAGTACAAAAAGAAATTGATTGACTTTAACAATTGGCTAAGTTTCTGGTGTCATTCTAAGGGGATCCAGTATCTGACTGCTTGGGATGGCATGACTGACAGACCTCGATGCTTTGCCAGAGATGGCCTGCATCTGTTACCCCTGGGTTTCAGGGTACTGGCTAAGGCTCTTGTGGAACAATACGAAAGCACTCACAGCATTTATATTTTATTAAAAGTTTGCTTTTATTGGAACTGTTTGCCTCCTGCCAGCTTTGTTTTTTACGTTTTACATTTTGTGGATTTGCTCTCTGTTCTTTGGGTGGTTGTTATTTTTGCAGCTATAAATAAATGCAATCTGAGGGTCATGCTGTTCAATGCTAGAAGTCTAAATCTCAAGATGCACTCACTCGAACCACTCCTGAAAATGGAGAACATCGACATTTGTGCTGTAATGGAGACCTGGTTTAAAGCAGCAGAAATCACCTGTGCGCTATCAGACTCATTTCATACTTTTTAGCCACAGAACATGGTCCGAAGCTCCAAAGGTGGTGGTGTGTCCATATTCATAAAGGATATGCACACCTCTAGACTAGTAGCCCAGCATAATGCATCTAAGATACACCAGGTACAACTAACATTGGGTAAGACAGCGATTCAGGTCGTAGCCTGCTATAGGTCCACAACCATGTTCCAAGACTCTCACTCCACATTCCTAAGCACCCTAGAAACTATTAAGATTCAACCCAACACTCTCATACTAGGTAACTTCACCTACCCCTCCATCAACTGGCAAAACTACTCATGCACCAATGCACTGGCCCAACACTTCCTGGAATTCTTCAGTTCTAATGCCCTGGACCAACTCATTCTTACCCCCACTAGAGGAAGCAACATCCCTGACCTGATTATTACTAAAATGGCCAACCGTTCCTCTACACCAATAGTCAATTCCTCCCTGGTTAGATCTGACCACAAACTAAGCACCATGAAAATCCACATCTCACCCACACGTCCCACAAAGGTATCCACCATAAAAAACTTCTCCAAAGCTGACTTTGGAGTCCTAAAAACAAAGGTTGGCCCCCATTCCAATGGAAAATGGATGCATTACTGCCGAGTCATACACCTATGCACTGTACGAACACGTACATAAATGCATGGAACTAGCCATACCCAACACAATCAAGACGCTCTCCTCCACAGAAAGAAAGCCAATCTGGTGGTCCTCTGCCATTAATAAACTCTACAACAGAAGGAAGAAACTGTTGCAGAAAAAGGTGAAGTCCCAAGACTGGAAAAATGCCCTTATCAGCCTCAACAAAAAGTTGAGATCCCTCATCAAAACCTACAAAGGCAGCTTTGAAGGCAGAATTGTGGCAGACACTAAAAACAACCACAAATCTTTCTATAGTTATATCAAGAATCCCCACGGCAATACCCAGATTTGCTCTGAGTTACTGCACATTGGTACCTCCTATACTTAGAAACAGATATTGCCAACATACTGGCCAGCAGATTCAGTGCCAACTTTACCCCTCTCCCCCCCAAAGGACCAAACACAATACCAGAAGAATGCCAGGCACCCAGCATTACTGCAGCACAGGTTAAAGCTGCATTGCCCAAGGCCAAGAATACAGCTTCCATGGGACCCGACAATATCCCTGGCTGTGTTCTACATGAATTACAAAGTGAACTAGCACCACATCTGTGTGCCCTGTTAACTCACAGCCCCACCTCAGGCTTTGTCCCTACCGAATGGTGCACGGCTACAGTCATCCCTCTCCATAAAGAAGGAGTGACTACAGACCTTGGAAATTATTGCCCCATTAGCCTGATGAGTCTGATATTTAAGGCTATGGAGTGGATCATCATGGACCTAATTAACAAGGATATAGGGAATCTCCAAACTCTAGATCCTATGCAATTTGGTTTTGTGAAAGGTAGATCATGCCTACTCAACCTGGTTGACTTCTTTGAGTCAGTCATCAGAGCTGTGGATGATGGCAAGGCAGTTCATACAGCCTACTTCCATCTGGCCAAGGCCTTTGATACCATTCTCCACTCAGGAATAATTGATAAACTCACCAAACTAGGCATCAACCAGACTACCAACCAGTCACAAGTGGAGTCCCACAGGGATCGGTCCTAGGTCCTCTCCTGTTTGACATCTACTTCTCAGACATCCAGGCCAACACAGAGGGACTCTGGCTGACCAAGTTCACAGACAACTGCAAGCTGGGAGCCATTATTAACTCCCCAAATGATGCAGACATCCTACAGAAAGGCCTCACTGAGACCAATGATTGGTGTTGAAACCATGGCCTTAAGCTTATTGCCAACAAATGCATCATCATCCCCTTTGGGAAAAACTCAGTTCCCACTAATTACCACATCAATGGGAGCCCACTGAACACTGAAGGTGTTATAAGATCTGGGGACACAGGTTGACAGCAACCTCTCATTTGACCACCACATTGCCACTGTGGTCAGAAAGTCCTTCTATGTGGCACATCTCATTACCAAGGGTTTTGCATCCAGGAAGAAAGAGGTCATCATTTCTCACTACTCTTCCCTCATTAAACCAATCATAGAGTATAATTCCCATTTGACATGTACTTCACTAGACACCAGCAACAGCTGGAAAGGCTACAAAAGTACCTCCCAAAGAGGATCCCAGGACTTAAACACATGTCCTACATGGACAGACTCAGAAAACTCCAGCTATTCTCTGTCTCATATCATCTACTAAGAGGTGATCTCTGCTTGACTTACAAAGGCATGTCTGACCCAGCTCTGTTAGAAATGCTACATCTAAAGAAATCCCAGTCCCTCTGCACCACACACTCCAGAGACCTCAACCTCATTACCACAATCAACAGAACATGCTGGAAGGACAGGTTCATAACCCAGAGACTGCCCATGCTCTGGAACAGACTTCCCATACATGTCAAGCAGAGCACCTCACTGGCCGTCTTCAAGAGAAATCTTGATGAGTGGATGGGAAATAGAAAGTTCACCCCAGGAATCACTCCAGTGGCTCTACTTGATGGAAGCACTGGGAACTAATATTGAGCAGCACAATGCCAGTGCACTTCTGTGGGCTAGGCTTCTAAAGGCTCCAGGGCTATTAGCCTAGTACACACCTATGAATCTATGAACTTCTCTTAATCAAAAAATGGATATTTATGCAAAAGCTGTTGTATTAAAATTGTAAATGAGTAAGTAATGTCTACAAATTGTCCCAGGGTTTGAGCCTTCATTCCCCTGTTATTTTCGATGTTGCCCACAATTCTTGATGAAAGAAGTTGATCAGTATGCCTCAGAAACACTAGAATAATCTTTTCCATGGTAACCATGAGCTCAGGCAGCTAGGAAAAGACAATTTATCACTCAAATCATCATTTTATGTCACTAGACCTTGCTGCCACCTCAAAACAGCAATATGAATGTTTTCATGTGATCACTATTCTGGCAGCAGTTTCAGGGCATAATGGACAGCTGTTGAAAGTGGGAGAACTCTCACCTCCCTTCCCCTATGGTTCCGACACCCATATGTGGTGATCATTCTTACTAGCATGTTTGTACTGTGTGTGTGTGTGTGTGTGTGTGTGTGTGTGTGTGTGTGTGCGTGCGTGCGTGCGTGCGTGCGTGCGTGCGTGTGTGTGTGTGTGTGTGTGTGTGTGTGTGTGTGTGTGTGTGTGTGTGTGTGTCACAGGATGTAGCTTGTTTACTGGTAATGTTAGGAAGACGGTGTTTAATACCTAAATGTGTAAAGCCATCATTCATGTGTGCCAAACTCTAACCTTACTCCTGACCCTAACTCCAACCCTATACATTAGAGTATAAGCCCCCTTTCCCTAACAATACCACTAAGCAGACAAATTGTCTTGTTTTGTTTAACTGACTGAAAAAGGAAACTGTTTTCCATTTTTAATGTATTCATTCAAAGAAATTGTATTTTGACAAAAGATAAGTTAAACTTTTTTAGATTAAATTTGTCTCAGCGATTGGTGAGTGTGACCAGTTCTACTATAGCTGCAAAAAATAAAAAAAATAGTGAAGTTATTACAGCACATAGTACCTCAAAATATGGAACTTATTACCAACTCTCAGTTTGGTATGTACTTCTCAGTACTTCACTAAAAAAGATCTCAAACTAAGATAAAACATGTCGAGTCAGTTTTGGTAAAAAATCCCTCCCGCCATTATACTGTATTGCCAATGCACAACTACAGAATGAACAAAATTGTCAGGAACCTAGATATGTTGGCTGTTAGCTCTCTCTCTTCATGTGACAACAGTTGTCAGGAAATCCTTTTATTTATCCCACCTAATTACTAAAGGAATATCCTCATGTATTAAAGGGATAACCACTCTCCCTTATACTCAGCAATGATCAGGGCAAATTTTGAGTACAATACTCTCCTTGAGATGTATTTCATTAATCATATCAAACAATTACCAACATCCTACTGGTTCCTAACCAAAAAAGATCACAGGCTTAAAATTCCTGAGCTATGAAGATATGTTGGAAGCTCTATATCTTTTTTCAATGTCTTAAAGACTTCTGAGGGGAGATCTGTCTTACTTGCTGCGCCATTAGAAACCCAGTTGTCCTGGACCTCCTGTTTCTCCACAAGACCAATATCTCCACGAGTACTAGAACCAGGGACCTAAATATTCACCAACGGATAAATACTGCACTGTGAAGAGGCATGCTTATAAGGCAGCACCTCCCAGACCTTTGGGACAAAAATGCCCCTACATATTAAGCAGTGCAATTCACTATCTTACGTTAAATATAAATTAGTAACTGGATAGGTATCCACAGATTTACTCTGGGTTTTACTGGTATGGGTGTCCTGTAAAAAGGATGTACTACCTGAGGGAGGTTACTGGCAAAGTGTGAATGGTCATAAGATTTGTTGGCCCGGGAATATCTATGAATATAGATTGTTTTTATTGCTTACTCCCATAGCTTGTCTGTAAATCTCTGCCTATCCCCATAATAATGATGAATAGGATAACATGGGTGTAAGAGAATGAATGAATAATTAAATACAGTAAAATGATTTCATCACTAGAAGTCAGAATAGCTCCAGTGAAATGTACTTCTGTGGCAGATTTTGCCTAAAACAGGCTATTAGACAGGAGAGCCAAAGCCTGTTCTGTTACTTAGTGGGTGAAATGCAATAAATAGGCATGTCTATGCCAACCTATGGAAATTAAACAAAGTTCTTAACTGTACAAAGTATGTGCATAAATGTAATGTCCTATTGTACTTATGTAAATTATTATCTTTCCTGCTGTTGACCTCAGGTGGTAGCTGAAAATGGTCAGTAGACTGGTAAAGAAACAGCAATCAATTAATAAACTGTTCAGAATTTTGCAGAACATCTGCAATTTTCCCTCATATTTTTGCCCTGTCCTTTGTAAATTATTTGATTTTCTGGTAAATCACTCAGGATCATACCTCTCAACATTCCAGAATTTCACAGAACATCCAGATTTTTGCCTCATATTTTCAGTCTGTTCTTCATAAAATTTGTGGTTTTCTAGCAATCCACTGAGGACTGTGCCCACTAAATAATGAGACATTCCAATGTGAGACTGCATATCCTTTAGAAATTGTACAATAATACAAAACCTGTTATTCTAGCATCTTTCTGTGTTTACTGCAGTGGTGGTGCTGCGGTGGCGTTGTCGCCTCACAGCAAGACGTTGTGCCATTCGATTTTCAGCTAGAGCGGCTTCTGTGTAGAGACATGCGTGAATGGGCATACCTTCGTTGAAGGTTGTGCATCAGGGCTGGCAAACTCGGCACATAAAAAATCTACTGCCAATCATTAGTGGACCGGAGTTCCGCTATGGCGACCCCTAACCGGGAAAAGCCAAAAGACACAAACAAAAATCTGTCCCTGATTTTGGCCCTTTAGCCAACATTTTTGGCTTTGTTCAGAATTCTTAATCAAGGGTTTAAAGGTATGCAAAGGATTACAGACAGTCACTAATGCCAGACATTAAAGTGGACTTCCAGTATGGCTGTTCATTGAGTAACAGCTTAAATCTAGCTTTCCCAGTGTGAAAACAGAAACTTAGCAAAAAAAAACAGTGGACCTGGATTTCTGAGTAAATTTCAGTAACTGGCTAGTAAGTGCACTGTGTGAATGCCAGGAAAAAAAGAAATACAGAGGACCTGAAGGAAAATCAGCTACAAAAGGTGAAGAAAAAACAGTGACTGGGAAGAATACTGCATCTGTTCAACAAAAAGTAGTGCATGATCCAGACATGACTTCAATAATCTAGAGGAAAGTATAAGACAACCACACACAGACCTGATTAAACTAAATGAAACACTAATGGAGTATATCAACTCAAACAATAAAAGGCTGGAAAAAAATTGAAGAAGCTTTAGACAGATATTCAGATAAGGTGAAAAAACTGCAAAACTCAGAGGCCAAAATAATGAAAAGGCTGGCTGCATATGAAACTGCGCAAGAAAAGATGTTTAAAAAATAATAGAATTAGAGGTAGAGTATGTAGGGAAAACCTGAGATTTTCTGCTGTACCTGAGAAGCTGGAAGGAACAGACTGTATTAATTTTATGAAAGCACGAAAAAGCAGCTGGACTGGTATTCCAAAACAGGAACTGTTAATTGAAGGGGCACATCATGCGTGTGCTCCAAACCTGGCTATGAGAAAACAACCTAGACTTTTAATACTAAAGATGCAATCTTACCAGCAGAAGGAGTTGATTCTGACAAAACCATGGCAGAAGGACAAAATACTAAAAGTGAGAGACAGCAGAGTGTTTGTGGAGAATGACTACTCACTGTACACCAGGCAGAAAAGGAGTAAATTCATTCCACTATTCAAGGAATGTCAAGAAGCAGGAGTGAGATTCAAACTGCTGAACCCAGCTATCGTCAAAATATTTTCCCTGGAGAAACAAAATTATTTTTTGATGAAGTACATGCTAAGAAAGAAAAACAAAAGTTTGTCCAACAAAAAGTCAGCTGTGAAACAAAAGGAGATTTTGATTCTTGTTCTTCTGGTAATAAAGAACACAAAGAGACAGAGCCAGTGAAACCTTTTCACTTTTCACAATCTTTTCCCTTAGATCACCCTGGCTGCTGTGCGTTCCTGCCTCTGGAGACTTAACGTCTCTATTTCCTATTGACCACTTGTAGGTCTGGGTTTGTTTAGCCTACCAAGGACTCCTGTCACCTACCATATCTAGGGACCTAACCTATATATTTTTGGATAGCCTCCTCCTGAAAAGACGCAAGAAACTCTATTTCCTATTGACCACCTGTAGGTCTGGGTTTGTTTAGCCTACCAAAGACTCCTGACACCTACCCTATCTAGGGACCTAACCTATATATTTTTGGATAGCCTCCTGCTGAAAAGACGCAAGAAACTCTATTTCCTATTGAACACCTGTAGGTCTGGGTTTGTTTAGCCTACCAAAGACTGCTGTCACCTACCCTATCTAGGGACCTAACCTATATATTTTTGGATAGCCTCCTCCTGAAAAGACGCAAGAAACTCTATTTCCTATTGACCACCTGTAGGTCTGGGTTTGTTTAGCCTACCAAAGACTCCTGTCACCTACCCTATCTAGGGACCTAACCTATATATTTTTGGATAGCCTCCTACTGAAAAGACGCAAGAAACTCTATTTCCTATTGACCACCTGTAGGTCTGGGTTTGTTTAGCCTACCAAAGACTCCTGTCACCTACCCTATCTAGGGACCTAACCTATATATTTTTGGATAGCCTCCTCCTGAAAAGACGCAAGAAACTCTATTTCCTATTGACCACCTGTAGGTCTGGGTTTGTTTAGCCTACCAGAGACTCCTGTCACCTACCCTATCTAGGGACCTAACCTATATATTTTTGGATAGCCTCCTCCTGAAAAGATGCAATAAACTCTATTTCCTATTGACCACCTGTAGGTCTGGGTTTGTTTAGCCTACCAAAGACTCCTGTCACCTACCCTATCTAGGGACCTAACCTATATATTTTTGGATAGCCTCCTCCTGAAAAGACGCAAGATACTCTATTTCCTATTGACCACCTGTAGGTCTGGGTTTGTTTAGCCTACCAAAGACTCCTGTCACCTACCCTATCTAGGGACCTAACCTATATATTTTTGGATAGCCTCCTCCTGAAAAGACGCAAGAAACTCTATTTCCTATTGACCACCTGTAGGTCTGGGTTTGTTTAGCCTACCAAAGACTCCTGTCACCTACCCTATCTAGGGACCTAACCTATATATTTTTGGATAGCCTCCTACTGAAAAGACGCAAGAAACTCTATTTCCTATTGACCACCTGTAGGTCTGGGTTTGTTTAGCCTACCAAAGACTCCTGTCACCTACCCTATCTAGGGACCTAACCTATATATTTTTGGATAGCCTCCTCCTGAAAAGACACAAGAAACTCTATTTCCTATTGACCACCTGTAGGTCTGGGTTTGTTTAGCCTACCAAAGACTCCTGTCACCTACCCTATCTAGGGACCTAACCTATATATTTTTGGATAGCCTCCTCCTGAAAAGACGCAAGAAACTCTATTTCCTATTGACCACCTGTAGGTCTGGGTTTGTTTAGCCTACCAAAGACTCCTGTCACCTACCCTATCTAGGGACCTAACCTATATATTTTTGGATAGCCTCCTCCTGAAAAGACGCAAGAAAGTACGTCCTACAAACTCTTCCAGGTTTTTATTCACTATTTGTATGCTTCTCGCACCCTGAAGTATTGCTAATCTCTAAGTAAGAACTGCCAGCAGCCACCCATAGCTTCTCCCTTACCTCGACCACCAGCAACCATTAGTAACTCCAACTACCTGCCCCATTCCACATTTACAAGCTCTGTCAGCAATCCTGGTAGCAATTACCTACTGAGTCCACTACGTGGCTCCCTTCTACTAGAACTGCTTATCCCTCCAAACTTTTCTTTCAACATATTAATTCCTATGTTTCCCACTATCTGTTAGCCTTTTCTGCAACTTCCTCCCTTCCCCTTTCTCTATTTAACTCAACCTTACCTCACTCAGTACTTACACCAAGCATTCTTCCATCCCCTGGACTACTTACCTTCAATATAAGCACCTCACTGATTGTTTTCCTCTCAACATCTCTGCTTTGGCTCTAACTCTGTTTTCCTAACCGTCTCCTTACTTCTTTTTCACACTTAATTCCCTACCCTTGCCTCTCCTACCTCTGAACACCCTTTGATTAGCTCACCTATTACTCCTTCTGGCTTATTTTTTATTGCCTTCCTCTACACTGTTACAGCTACCTTGTTTCCGTTTCTATCTGCCTGCCCCCCGCCCCTCCCCTTTTCCCTCTCCTATCCAACTTCCTTTTGGAACCTATAAATACACCTGTCTGGCCCCGCGCCAACTCTTTTCCCTTAGATCACCCTGGCTGCTGTGCGTTCCTGCCTCTGGAGACTTAACGTGTGAGTTGATTGTTGTTACCACTACTGCCTGTTGTACTGAGTTCTGCGTACTTCTTAAATGATTGCAATGCTGTTCATGTAACCGCCATTTATTGTTTATATCAGTACTTTACTCTGTTTGTTGTCTATGATGTCGTTGTTGCTGAACGACCTAGTCTAAAATCTAAGGTGGGTACGCAAGTATGTTTTAACTGTTATTGCATTCTGGTGATTGTCTCAGGTTGTGCGACCACAGTATAGCTGGTAAAGCAGTAACTTATAGCCTATAAGTTTGTTTTGTCTTGTATTTTGTAAACCTGACCTGTTGGAAGGGGTATTTCTGTTCTTTTACTTCTTTTTCATGGCCACACTAGCATCGTAAATGTTCCAGGGCCCCAGTTAATGCCCTCATACAAACAGCTCTCATCGCAGCCCAAGTAGTCCCTGAGCCCCACGGAGCTTGCACCGAGCTGGTAGTTAAACTACCATATACGCTCTTCACTTACTCCTACAAAGAACTCCTATTAGCCCTATCCTTCTACAAATTGCTTCCCTCTGATGGTTTTACTAGCCTACCTACTCTATATCTCACATTTATATTGTCGCGCGTTCCCTAACAAACTCTCCTGACTTACATAGGGATAGTCGCGGGTTGTTATATTCAAATATACCCGACAAACGCTGACTGAACTGTACGGAGCATGCACTGCGCTGGTACCTAAGCTGCCATGTGCGCCCCTTACCCACTCCTTCCAGGGACTCCTACTAGTCTCATTTGTTTGCAATGTGCTTCCCTCTATTTGTTTTATTAGCCTACCTACTCTAGTTTCTCTATTGCAAGGCGACTCCCTCTATTTGATTTATTAGCCTACCTACTCTAATTTCTAAATTGTCATTGTCGCGCATTCCCTTGCAAACTATTCCTGACTCAGTTTGGGCTTGTAGCGTGTTCTTTCAAACCTGCCCGACACGCTTGCTAAAGGGAGCCTGTCGTATCTACTCTCCCTACCATCCGCCTCGTGCGCAAAGTTTCATCACTTAACCCCATATTGTCTCGCCTCACTTATCCTTTGCAGCTTTCTGTTTACACAGCGTGTATTCCCCTCGACTCACTCATTGCAGCCTTCCAGTACTCCTAGCAGCTGTGGCACGTGGGGAGTGTAGTAAATAGTCTATTTAGCTCTTTCCAGTGCTTAACACGCTACATATGCGCTACGTTATCCATACCTTATAAGCTCTGATATTCTATGTCCCAACTGCTGCAGTACATGGCGTTATTTCTTGACAGCCCCTTTCCTATCCTTACTTAGCTAACTTGTGCTAACCTGTGCATTATCTTTACCTGCGTTTTGCACACCAAATACCTAGGAGGTTGTATTCCTACCTCTCTATCCCTCTCTAAATTCTCCTACACTTATTCCCCTAGCTAATGTAGTTCCTTAGTATAGGACTGTTTGACTTCAACTGTAATTGTAAATTGTGAGTGGGAAAAGCAAAGTACCTAGTCCTTAATTACTTGACACCTGGTTGGGGTACTCATTATTATTAGTTGGTAGGGTTTAAATACTCCTGCCTCTAAGTACCATATAGTGTTTAGCTGAGATTTATTCATTACAAATAGCTGTATTTACTGATTACAATGCATAAATGTATTTTGTAAATGATCTTATCCTGCACTATTACCTTGTGAATATTGCTATATGTCTGAATGTTTTACAGGATTATTGCTATCTGTTGCATTTTCTCTGCTTTCTTACAGTTTTTGTTACACTGTATCATAATCCTTTTCTTCTCCCTTCCTTTCCCAGCTCTATTTCCTATTGACCACCTGTAGGTCTGGGTTTGTTTAGCCTACCAAAGACTCCTGTCACCTACCTATCTAGGGACCTAACCTATATATTTTTGGATAGCCTCCTCCTGAAAAGACGCAAGAAAGTACATCCTACAAACTCTTTCAGGTTTTTATTCACTATTTGTATGCTTCTCGCATCCTGAAGTATTGCTAATCTCTAAGTAAGAACTGCCAGCAGCCACCCATAGCTTCTCCCTTACCTCGACCACCAGCAAACTTTAGTAACTCCAACTACCTGCCCCATTCCACATTTACAAGCTCTGTCAGCAATCCTGGTAGCAATTACCTACTGAGTCCACTAGGTGGTTCCCTTCTACTAGAACTGCTTATCCCTCCAAACTTTTCTTTCAACATATTAATTCCTATGTTTCCCACTATCTGTTAGCCTTTTCTGCAACTTCCTCCCTTCCCTTTTCTCTATTTAACTCAACCTTACCTCACTCAGTACTTACACCAAGCATTCTTCCATCCCATGGACTACTTACCTTCAATATAAGCACCTCACTGATTGTTTTCCTCTCAACATCTCTGCTTTGGCTCTAACTCTGTTTTCCTAACCGTCTCCTTACTTCTTTTTCACACTTAATTCCCTACCCTTGCCTCTCCTACCTCTGAACACCCTTTGATTAGCTCACCTATTACTCCTTCTGGCTTATTTTTTATTGCCTTCCTCTAAACTGTTACAGCTACCTTGTTTCCGTTTCTATCTGCCTGCTCCCCGCCCCTCCCCTTTTCCCTTTCCTATCCAACTTCCTTTTGGAACCTATAAATATACCTGTCTGGCCCCGCGCCAACTCTTTTCCCTTAGATCACCCTGGCTGCTGTGCGTTCCTGCCTCTGGAGACTTAACGTGTGAGTTGATTGTTGTTACCACTACTGCCTGTTGTGCTGAGTTCTGCGTACTTCTTAAATTATTGCAATGCTGTTCGTGTAACCGCCATTTATTGTTTATATCAGTACTTTACTCTGTTTGTTGTCTATGATGTCATTGTTGCTGAACGACCTAGTCTAAAATCTAAGGCGGGTACGCAAGTATGTTTTAACTGTTATTGCATTCTGGTGATTGTCTCAGGTTGTGCGACCACAGTATAGCTGGTAAAGCAGTAACTTATAGCCTATAAGCTTGTTTTGTCTTGTATTTTGTAAACCTGACCTGTTGGAAGGGGTATTTCTGTTCTTTTACTTCTTTTTCATGGCCACACTAGCATCGTAAATGTTCCAGGGCCCCAGTTAATGCCCTCATACAAACAGCTCTCATCGCAGCCCAAGTAGTCCCTGAGCCCCACGGAGCTTGCACCGAGCTGGTAGTTAAACTACCATATACGCTCTTCACTTACTCCTACAAAGAACTCCTATTAGCCCTATCCTTCTACAAATTGCTTCCCTCTGATGGTTTTACAAGCCTACCTACTCTATATCTCACATTTATATTGTCGCGCGTTCCCTAACAAACTCTCCTGACTTACATAGGGATAGTCGCGGGTTGTTATATTCAAATATACCCGACAAACGCTGACTGAACTGTACGGAGCATGCACTGCGCTGGTACCTAAGCTGCCATGTGCGCCCCTTACCCACTCCTTCCAGGGACTCCTACTAGTCTCATTTGTTTGCAATGTGCTTCCCTCTATTTGTTTTATTAGCCTACCTACTCTAGTTTCTCTATTGCAAGGCGACTCCCTCTATTTGATTTATTAGCCTACCTACTCTAATTTCTAAATTGTCATTGTCGCGCATTCCCTCGCAAACTATTCCTGACTCAGTTTGGGCTTGTAGCGTGTTCTTTCAAACCTGCCCGACACGCTTGCTAAAGGGAGCCTGTCGTATCTACTCTCCCTACCATCCGCCTCGCGCGCAAAGTTTCATCACTTAACCCCATATTGTCTCGCCTCACTTATCCTTCGCAGCTTTCTGTCTACACAGCGTGTATTCCCCTCGACTCACTCATTGCAGCCTTCCAGTACTCCTAGCAGCTGTGGCACGTGGGGAGTGTAGTAAATAGTCTATTTACTAGACTCGTTTACTGTCTTTAGCTCTTTCCAGTGCTTAACACGCTACATATGCGTTACGTTATCCATACCTTATAGGCTCTGATATTCTATGTCCCAACTGCTGCAGTACATGGCATTATTTCTTGACAGTCCCTTTCCTATCCTTAGTTAGCTAACTTGTGATAACCTGTGCATTATCTTTACCTGGGTTTTGCACACCAAATACCTAGGAGGTTGTATTCCTACCTCTCTATCCCTCTCTAAATTCTCCTACACTTATTCCCCTAGCTAATGTAGTTCCTTAGTATAGGACTGTTTGACTTCAACTGTAATTTTAAATTGTGAGTGGGAAAAGCACAGTACCTAGTCCTTAATTACTTGATACCTGGTTGGGGTATTCATTATTATTAGTTGGTAGGGTTTAAATACTCCTGCCTCTAAGTACCATATAGTGTTTAGCTGAGATTTATTCATTACAAATAGCTGTATTTACTGATTACAATGCATAAATGTATTTTGTAAATGATCTTATCCTGCACTATTACCTTGTGAATATTGCTATATGTCTGAATGTTTTACAGGATTATTGCTATCTGTTGCATTTTCTCTGCTTTCATACAGTTTTTGTTACACTATATCATAATCCTTTTCTTCTCCCTTCCTTTCCCAGCCCTATTTCCTATTGACCACCTGTAGGTCTGGGTTTGTTTAGCCTACCAAAGACTCCTGTCACCTACCCTATCTAGGGACCTAACCTATATATTTTTGGATAGCCTCCTCCTGAAAAGACGCAAGAAAGTACGTCCTTCAAACTCTTCCAGGTTTTTATTCACTATTTGTATGCTTTTCGCACCCTGAAGTATTGCTAATCTCTAAGTAAGAACTGCCAGCAGCCACCCATAGCTTCTCCCTTACCGCTGCAAACCAGCAACCATTAGTAACTCCAACTACCTGCCCCATTCCACATTTACAAGCTCTGTTAGCAATCCTGGTAGCAATTACCTACTGCGTCCACTAGATGGCTCCCTTCTACTAGAACTGCTTATCCCTCCAAACTTTTCTTTCAACATATTAATTCCTATGTTTCCCACTATCTGTTAGCCTTTTCTGCAACTTCCTCCCTTCCCCTTTCTCTATTTAACTCAACCTTACCTCACTCAGTACTTACACCAAGCATTCTTCCATCCCCTGGACTACTTACCTTCAATATAAGCACCTCACTGATTGTTTTCCTCTCAACATCTCTGCTTTGGCTCTAACTCTGTTTTCCTAAACGTCTCCTTACTTCTTTTTCACACTTAATTCCCTACCCTTGCCTCTCCTACCTCTGAACATCCTTTGATTAGCTCACCTATTACTCCTTCTGGCTTATTTTTTATTGCCTTCCTCTACACTGTTACAGCTACCTTGTTTCCGTTTCTATCTGCCTGCCCCCCGCCCCTCCCCTTTTCCCTCTCCTATCCAACTTCCTTTTGGAACCTATAAATACACCTGTCTGGCCCCGCACTAACTCTTTTCCCTTAGATCACTCACCCTGGCTGCTGTGCCTGCCTCTGGAGACTTAACGTGTGAGTTGATTGTTGTTACCACTACTGCCTGTTGTACTGAGTTCTCCGTACTTCTTAAATGATTGCAATGCTGTTCATGTAACCGCCATTTATTGTTTATATCAGTACTTTACTCTGTTTGTTGCCTATGATGTCGTTGTTGCTGAACGACCTAGTCTAAAGTCTAAGGCGGTACGCAAGTATGTTTTAACTGTTATTGCATTCTGGTGATTGTCTCAGGTTGTGTGACCACAGCTTAGCTGGTAAAACAGTAACTTATAGCCTATAAGATTGTTTTGTCTTGTGTTTTGTAAACCTGACCTGTTGGAAGGGGTATTTCTGTTCTTTTACTTCTGTTTCTTGGCCACACTAGCATCGTAAATGTTCCAGGGCCCCAGTTAATGCCCTCATACAAACAGCTCTCATCGCAGCCCAAGTAGTCCCTGAGCCCCACGGTGCTTGCACCGAGCTGGTAGTTAAACTACCATATACTCTTCACTTATTCCTACAAAGAACTCCTATTAGCCCTATCCTTCTACAAATTGCTTCTCTCTGATGATTTTACTAGCCTACCTACTCTATAACTCACATTTATATAGTCGCTGCCTTCTCCTGACTTACTTTGGGATAGTCGGGTTGTTATATTCAAATATACCCGACAACGCTGACTGAACTGTACGGAGCATGCACTGTGTTGTTACCTAAGCTACCATGTGCGCCCTTACCCACTCCTTCCAGGGACTCCTCCTAGTCTCATTTGTTTGCAATGTGCTTCCCTCTTTTGTTTTATTAGCCTACCTACTCTAGTTTCTCTATTGCAAGCGACTTCCTCTATTCTATTTGATTTATTAGCCTACCTACTCTAATTTCTAAATTGTCATTATCGCGCATTCCCTCGCAAACTATTCCTGACCCAGTTCGGGCTTGTAGCGTGTTCTTTCAAACCTGCCCGATACGCTTGCTAAAGGGAGCCTGTTGCACCTACTCTCCCTACCATCCGCCTCGCGCAAAGTTTCCTAACTTAACCCCATATTGTCTCGCCTCACTTATCCTTTACAGCTTTCTGTCTACACAGCGTGTATTCCCTCGACTCACTCAATGCAGCCTTCCAGTACTCCTAGCAGCTGTGGCACGTGGGGAGTGTAGTAAATAGTCTATTTACTAGACTTGTTTACTGTCTTAGCTCTTTCCAGTGCTTAACACGCTACATATCCGCTACGTTGTCCATACCATATAAGCTCTGATATTCTATGTCCCAACTACTGCAGTACATGGCGTTATTTCTTACAGCCCCTTTCCTATCCTTACTTTGCTAACTTGTGCTAACCTCTGCATTATCTTTACCTGGGCTTTGCACACCAAATACCTGGGAGGTTGTATTCCTACCTCTCTATCCCTCTCTAAATTCTCCTACACTTATTCCCCTAACTAATGTACTTCCTTAGTATAGGACTGTCTGACTTCAATTGTACATGTAAAATTGTGAGTAGGAAAAGCAAAAGGTACCTAGTCCTTAATTACTTGATACCTGGCTGGGGTAGTCATTATTATTAGTTGGTAGGGTTTAAATACTCCTGCCTCTATGTACCATATAGTGTTTAGCTGAGATTTATTCATTACAAATAGCTGTATTTACTGATTACAATGCATAAAAGTATTTTTTAAATGATCTTATCCTGCACTATTACCTTGTGAATATTGCTATATGTGTGAATGTTTTACAGGATTATTGCTATCTGTTGCATTTTTTCTGCTTTCTTACAGTTTTGCTACACTATATCATAATCCTTTTCTTCTCCCTCCTTTCCCAGCTCTGTTGCCTATTGACCACCTGTAGGTCTGGGTTTGTTTAGCCTACCAAAGACTCCAGTCACCTACCCTATCTAGGGACCTAACCTATATATTTTTGGATAGCCTCCTCCTGAAAAGACGCAAGAAAGTACGTCCTACAAACTCTTCCAGGTTTTATTCACTATTTGTATGCTTCTCGCACCCTGAAGTATTGCTAATCTCTAAGTAAGAACTGCCAGCAGCCACCCATAGCTTCTCCCTTCCCTCGACCACCAGTAACCATTAGTAACTCCAACTACCTGCCCCATTCCACATTTACACGCTCTGTCAGTAATCCTGGTAGCAATTACCTGCTGTGTCCACTAGGTGGCTCCCTTCTACTGGAACTGCTTATCCCTCCAAACTTTTCTTTCAACATATTAATTCCTATTGTTTCCCACTATCTGTTAGCCTTTTCTGCAACTTCCTCCCTTCCCTTTCTCTATTTAACTCAACCTTACCTCACTCAGTACTTACACCAAGCATTCTTCCATCCCCTGGACTACTTACCTTCAATATAAGCACCTCTCTGATTGTTTTCCTCTCAACATCTCTGCTTTGGCTCTAACTCTGTATTCCTAACCGTCTCCTTATTTCTTTTCACACTTAATTCCCTACCCTTGCCTCTCCTACCTCTGAACACCCTTTGCTTAGCTCACCTAATACTCCCTCTGGCTTCTTTTTTATTGCCTTCCTCTACACTGTTACAGCTACCTTGTTTCCGTTTCTATCTGCCTGCCCCCCGCCCCTCCCCTTTTCCCTCTCATATCCAGCTTCCTTTTGGAACCTATAAATACACCTGTCTGGCCCCGCGCCAACTCTTTTCCCTTAGCTCACCCTGGCTGCTGTGCGTTCCTGCCTCTGGAGACTTAACGTGTGAGTTGATTGTTGTTACCACTACTGCCTGTTGTACTGAGTTCTGCGTACTTCTTAAATGATTGCAATGCTGTTCATGTAACCGCCATTTATTGTTTATATCAGTACTTTACTCTGTTTGTTGCCTATGATGTCGTTGTTGCTGAACGACCTAGTCTAAAGTCTAAGGCGGTACGCAAGTATGTGTTAACTGTTATTGCATTCTGGTGATTGTCTCAGGTTGTGCGACCACAGCTTAGCTGGTAAAACAGTAACTTATAGCCTATAAGATTGTTTTGTCTTGTGTTTTGTAAACCTGACCTGTTGTAAGGGGTATTTCTGTTCTTTTACTTCTTTTTCATGGCCACACTAGCATCGTAAATGTTCCAGGGCCCCAGTTAGTGCCCTCACACAAACAGCTCTCATCGCAGCCCAAGTAGTCCCTGAGCCCCACGGTGCTTGCACCGAGCTGGTAGTTAAACTACAATATACGCTCTTCACTTATTCCTACAAAGCACTCCTATTAGCCCTATCCTTCTACAAATTGCTTCTCTCTGATGATTTTACTAGCCCACCTACTCTATAACTCACATTTATATAGTCGCGCGTTCTCCTGACTTACTTTGGGATAGTCGCGGGTTGTTATATTCAAATATACCCGACAAACGCTGACTGAACTGTACGGAGCATGCACTGTGTTGTTACCTAAGCTACCATGTGCGCCCCTTACCCGCTCCTTCCAGGGACTCCTCCTAGTCTCATTTGTTTGCAATGTGCTTCCCTCTTTTTGTTTTATTAGCCTACCTACTCTAGTTTCTCTATTGCAAAGCGACTTCCTCTATTTGATTTATTAGCCTACCTACTCTAATTTCTAAATTGTCATTATCGCGCATTCCCTCGCAAACTATTCCTGACCCAGTTCGGGCTTGTAGCGTGTTCTTTCAAACCTGCCCGATACGCTTGCTAAAGGGAGCCTGTTGCACCTACTCTCCCTACCATCCGCCTCGTGCGCAAAGTTTCCTAACTTAACCCCATATTGTCTCGCCTCACTTATCCTTTACAGCTTTCTGTCTACACAGCGTGTATTCCCCTCGACTCACTCAATGCAGCCTTCCAGTACTCCTAGCAGCTGTGGCACGTGGGGAGTGTAGTAAATAGTCTATTTACTAGACTCGCTTACTGTCTTAGCTCTTTCCAGTGCTTAACACGCTACATATCCGCTACGTTGTCCATACCATATAAGCTCTGATATTCTATGTCCCAACTACTGCAGTACATGGCGTATTTTCTTACAGCCCCTTTCCTATCCTTACTTTGCTAACTTGTGCTAACCTCTGCATTATCTTTACCTGGGCTTTGCACACCAAATACCTGGGAGGTTGTATTCCTACCTCTCTATCCCTCTCTAAATTCTCCTACACTTATTCCCCTAACTAATGTACTTCCTTAGTATAGGACTGTCTGACTTCAATTGTACATGTAAAATTGTGAGTAGGAAAAGCAAAAGGTACCTAGTCCTTAATTACTTGATACCTGGCTGGGGTAGTCATTATTATTAGTTGGTAGGGTTTAAATACTCCTGCCTCTATGTACCATATAGTGTTTAGCTGAGATTTATTCATTACAAATAGCTGTATTTACTGATTACAATGCATAAAAGTATTTTTTAAATGATCTTATCCTGCACTATTACCTTGTGAATATTGCTATATGTGTGAATGTTTTACAGGATTATTGCTATCTGTTGCATTTTTTCTGCTTTCTTACAGTTTTTGCTACACTATATCATAATCCTTTTCTTCTCCCTCCTTTCCCAGCTCTGTTGCCTATTGACCACCTGTAGGTCTGGGTTTGTTTAGCCTACCAAAGACTCCAGTCACCTACCCTATCTAGGGACCTAACCTATATATTTTTGGATAGCCTCCTCCTGAAAAGACGCAAGAAAGTACGTCCTACAAACTCTTCCAGGTTTTTATTCACTATTTGTATGCTTCTCGCACCCTGAAGTATTGCTAATCTCTAAGTAAGAACTGCCAGCAGCCACCCATAGCTTCTCCCTTCCCTCGACCACCAGTAACCATTAGTAACTCCAACTACCTGCCCCATTCCACATTTACACGCTCTGTCAGTAATCCTGGTAGCAATTACCTGCTGTGTCCACTAGGTGGCTCCCTTCTACTGGAACTGCTTATCCCTCCAAACTTTTCTTTCAACATATTAATTCCTATTGTTTCCCACTATCTGTTAGCCTTTTCTGCAACTTCCTCCCTTCCCCTTTCTCTATTTAACTCAACCTTACCTCACTCAGTACTTACACCAAGCATTCTTCCATCCCCTGGACTACTTACCTTCAATATAAGCACCTCTCTGATTGTTTTCCTCTCAACATCTCTGCTTTGGCTCTAACTCTGTATTCCTAACCGTCTCCTTATTTCTTTTCACACTTAATTCCCTACCCTTGCCTCTCCTACCTCTGAACACCCTTTGCTTAGCTCACCTAATACTCCCTCTGGCTTCTTTTTTATTGCCTTCCTCTACACTGTTACAGCTACCTTGTTTCCGTTTCTATCTGCCTGCCCCCCGCCCCTCCCCTTTTCCCTCTCATATCCAGCTTCCTTTTGGAACCTATAAATACACCTGTCTGGCCCCGCGCCAACTCTTTTCCCTTAGCTCACCCTGGCTGCTGTGCGTTCCTGCCTCTGGAGACTTAACGTGTGAGTTGATTGTTGTTACCACTACTGCCTGTTGTACTGAGTTCTGCGTACTTCTTAAATGATTGCAATGCTGTTCATGTAACCGCCATTTATTGTTTATATCAGTACTTTACTCTGTTTGTTGCCTATGATGTCGTTGTTGCTGAACGACCTAGTCTAAAGTCTAAGGCGGTACGCAAGTATGTGTTAACTGTTATTGCATTCTGGTGATTGTCTCAGGTTGTGCGACCACAGCTTAGCTGGTAAAACAGTAACTTATAGCCTATAAGATTGTTTTGTCTTGTGTTTTGTAAACCTGACCTGTTGTAAGGGGTATTTCTGTTCTTTTACTTCTTTTTCATGGCCACACTAGCATCGTAAATGTTCCAGGGCCCCAGTTAGTGCCCTCACACAAACAGCTCTCATCGCAGCCCAAGTAGTCCCTGAGCCCCACGGTGCTTGCACCGAGCTGGTAGTTAAACTACAATATACGCTCTTCACTTATTCCTACAAAGCACTCCTATTAGCCCTATCCTTCTACAAATTGCTTCTCTCTGATGATTTTACTAGCCCACCTACTCTATAACTCACATTTATATAGTCGCGCGTTCTCCTGACTTACTTTGGGATAGTCGCGGGTTGTTATATTCAAATATACCCGACAAACGCTGACTGAACTGTACGGAGCATGCACTGTGTTGTTACCTAAGCTACCATGTGCGCCCCTTACCCGCTCCTTCCAGGGACTCCTCCTAGTCTCATTTGTTTGCAATGTGCTTCCCTCTTTTTGTTTTATTAGCCTACCTACTCTAGTTTCTCTATTGCAAGCGACTTCCTCTATTTGATTTATTAGCCTACCTACTCTAATTTCTAAATTGTCATTATCGCGCATTCCCTTGCAAACTATTGGTGACCCAGTTCGGGCTTGTAGCGTGTTCTTTCAAACCTGCCCGATACGCTTGCTAAAGGGAGCCTGTTGCACCTACTCTCCCTACCATCCGCCTCGTGCGCAAAGTTTCCTAACTTAACCCCATATTGTCTCGCCTCACTTATCCTTTACAGCTTTCTGTCTACACAGCGTGTATTCCCTCGACTCACTCAATGCAGCCTTCCAGTACTCCTAGCAGCTGTGGCACGTGGGGAGTGTAGTAAATAGTCTATTTACTAGACTCGCTTACTGTCTTAGCTCTTTCCAGTGCTTAACACGCTACATATCCGCTACGTTGTCCATACCATATAAGCTCTGATATTCTATGTCCCAACTACTGCAGTACATGGCGTTATTTCTTACAGCCCCTTTCCTATCCTTACTTTGCTAACTTGTGCTAACCTCTGCATTATCTTTACCTGGGCTTTGCACACCAAATACCTGGGAGGTTGTATTCCTACCTCTCTATCCCTCTCTAAATTCTCCTACACTTATTCCCCTAACTAATGTACTTCCTTAGTATAGGACTGTCTGACTTCAATTGTACATGTAAATTGTGAGTGGGAAAAGCAAAGTACCTAGTCCTTAATTACTTGATACCTGGCTGGGGTAGTCATTATTATTAGTTGGTAGGGTTTAAATACTCCTGCCTCTATGTACCATATAGTGTTTAGCTGAGATTTATTCATTACAAATAGCTGTATTTACTGATTACAATGCATAAATGTATTTTGTAAATGATCTTATCCTGCACTATTACCTTGTGAATATTGCTATATGTGTGAATGTTTTACAGGATTATTGCTATCTGTTGCATTTTTTCTGCTTTCTTACAGTTTTTGCTACACTATATCATAATCCTTTTCTTCTCCCTCCTTTCCCAGCTCTGTTGCCTATTGACCACCTGTAGGTCTGGGTTTGTTTAGCCTACCAAAGACTCCAGTCACCTACCCTATCTAGGGACCTAACCTATATATTTTTGGATAGCCTCCTCCTGAAAAGACGCAAGAAAGTACGTCCTACAAACTCTTCCAGGTTTTTATTCACTATTTGTATGCTTCTCGCACCCTGAAGTATTGCTAATCTCTAAGTAAGAACTGCCAGCAGCCACCCATAGCTTCTCCCTTCCCTCGACCACCAGTAACCATTAGTAACTCCAACTACCTGCCCCATTCCACATTTACACGCTCTGTCAGTAATCCTGGTAGCAATTACCTGCTGTGTCCACTAGGTGGCTCCCTTCTACTGGAACTGCTTATCCCTCCAAACTTTTCTTTCAACATATTAATTCCTATTGTTTCCCACTATCTGTTAGCCTTTTCTGCAACTTCCTCCCTTCCCCTTTCTCTATTTAACTCAACCTTACCTCACTCAGTACTTACACCAAGCATTCTTCCATCCCCTGGACTACTTACCTTCAATATAAGCACCTCTCTGATTGTTTTCCTCTCAACATCTCTGCTTTGGCTCTAACTCTGTATTCCTAACCGTCTCCTTATTTCTTTTCACACTTAATTCCCTACCCTTGCCTCTCCTACCTCTGAACACCCTTTGCTTAGCTCACCTAATACTCCCTCTGGCTTCTTTTTTATTGCCTTCCTCTACACTGTTACAGCTACCTTGTTTCCGTTTCTATCTGCCTGCCCCCCGCCCCTCCCCTTTTCCCTCTCATATCCAGCTTCCTTTTGGAACCTATAAATACACCTGTCTGGCCCCCGCGCCAACCGCCAACTCTTTTCCCTTAGCTCACCCTGGCTGCTGTGCGTTCCTGCCTCTGGAGACTTAACGTGTGAGTTGATTGTTGTTACCACTACTGCCTGTTGTACTGAGTTCTGCGTACTTCTTAAATGATTGCAATGCTGTTCATGTAACCGCCATTTATTGTTTATATCAGTACTTTACTCTGTTTGTTGCCTATGATGTCGTTGTTGCTGAACGACCTAGTCTAAAGTCTAAGGCGATACGCAAGTATGTGTTAACTGTTATTGCATTCTGGTGATTGTCTCAGGTTGTGCGACCACAGCTTAGCTGGTAAAACAGTAACTTATAGCCTATAAGATTGTTTTGTCTTGTGTTTTGTAAACCTGACCTGTTGTAAGGGGTATTTCTGTTCTTTTACTTCTTTTCATGGCCACACTAGCATCGTAAATGTTCCAGGGCCCCAGTTAGTGCCCTCACACAAACAGCTCTCATCGCAGCCCAAGTAGTCCCTGAGCCCCACGGTGCTTGCACCGAGCTGGTAGTTAAACTACAATATACGCTCTTCACTTATTCCTACAAAGCACTCCTATTAGCCCTATCCTTCTACAAATTGCTTCTCTCTGATGATTTTACTAGCCCACCTACTCTATAACTCACATTTATATAGTCGCGCGTTCTCCTGACTTACTTTGGGATAGTCGCGGGTTGTTATATTCAAATATACCCGACAAACGCTGACTGAACTGTACGGAGCATGCACTGTGTTGTTACCTAAGCTACCATGTGCGCCCCTTACCCGCTCCTTCCAGGGACTCCTCCTAGTCTCATTTGTTTGCAATGTGCTTCCCTCTTTTTGTTTTATTAGCCTACCTACTCTAGTTTCTCTATTGCAAAGCTTCCTCTATTTGATTTATTAGCCTACCTACTCTAATTTCTAAATTGTCATTATCGCGCATTCCCTCGCAAACTATTCCTGACCCAGTTCGGGCTTGTAGCGTGTTCTTTCAAACCTGCCCGATACGCTTGCTAAAGGGAGCCTGTTGCACCTACTCTCCCTACCATCCGCCTCGCGCGCAAAGTTTCCTCACTTAACCCCATATTGTCTCGCCTCACTTATCCTTTGCAGCTTTCTGTCTACACAGCGTGTATTCCCTCGACTCACTCAATGCAGCCTTCCAGTACTCCTAGCAGCTGTGGCACGTGGGGAGTGTAGTAAATAGTCTATTTACTAGACTCGCTTACTGTCTTAGCTCTTTCCAGTGCTTAACACGCTACATATCCGCTACGTTGTCCATACCATATAAGCTCTGATATTCTATGTCCCAACTACTGCAGTACATGGCATATTTTCTTACAGCCCCTTTCCTATCCTTACTTTGCTAACTTGTGCTAACCTCTGCATTATCTTTACCTGGGCTTTGCACACCAAATACCTGGGAGGTTGTATTCCTACCTCTCTATCCCTCTCTAAATTCTCCTACACTTATTCCCCTAACTAATGTACTTCCTTAGTATAGGACTGTTTGACTTCAACTGTACATGTAAATTGTGAGTGGGAAAAGCAAAGTACCTAGTCCTTAATTACTTGATACCTGGCTGGGGTAGTCATTATTATTAGTTGGTAGGGTTTAAATACTCCTGCCTCTATGTACCATATAGTGTTTAGCTGAGATTTATTCATTACAAATAGCTGTATTTACTGATTACAATGCATAAATGTATTTTGTAAATGATCTTATCCTGCACTATTACCTTGTGAATATTGCTATATGTGTGAATGTTTTACAGGATTATTGCTATCTGTTGCATTTTTTTCTGCTTTCTTACAGTTTTGTTACACTATATCATAATCCTTTTCTTCTCCCTCCTTTCCCAGCTCTGTTGCCTATTGACCACCTGTAGGTCTGGGTTTGTTTAGCCTACCAAAGACTCCAGTCACCTACCCTATCTAGGGACCTAACCTATATATTTTTGGATAGCCTCCTCCTGAAAAGACGCAAGAAAGTACGTCCTACAAACTCTTCCAGGTTTTTATTCACTATTTGTATGCTTCTCGCACCCTGAAGTATTGCTAATCTCTAAGTAAGAACTGCCAGCAGCCACCCATAGCTTCTCCCTTCCCTCGACCACCAGTAACCATTAGTAACTCCAACTACCTGCCCCATTCCACATTTACAAGCTCTGTCAGTAATCCTGGTAGCAATTACCTGCTGTGTCCACTAGGTGGCTCCCTTCTACTGGAACTGCTTATCCCTCCAAACTTTTCTTTCAACATATTAATTCCTATTGTTTCCCACTATCTGTTAGCCTTTTCTGCAACTTCCTCCCTTCCCCTTTCTCTATTTAACTCAACCTTACCTCACTCAGTACTTACACCAAGCATTCTTCCATCCCCTGGACTACTTACCTTCAATATAAGCACCTCTCTGATTGTTTTCCTCTCAACATCTCTGCTTTGGCTCTAACTCTGTATTCCTAACCGTCTCCTTATTTCTTTTCACACTTAATTCCCTACCCTTGCCTCTCCTACCTCTGAACACCCTTTGCTTAGCTCACCTAATACTCCCTCTGGCTTCTTTTTTATTGCCTTCCTCTACACTGTTACAGCTACCTTGTTTCCGTTTCTATCTGCCTGCCCCCCGCCCCTCCCCTTTTCCCTCTCATATCCAGCTTCCTTTTGGAACCTATAAATACACCTGTCTGGCCCCGTGCCAACTCTTTTCCCTTAGCTCACCCTGGCTGCTGTGCGTTCCTGCCTCTGGAGACTTAACGTGTGAGTTGATTGTTGTTACCACTACTGCCTGTTGTACTGAGTTCTGCGTACTTCTTAAATGATTGCAATGCTGTTCATGTAACCGCCATTTATTGTTTATATCAGTACTTTACTCTGTTTGTTGCCTATGATGTCGTTGTTGCTGAACGACCTAGTCTAAAGTCTAAGGCGGTACGCAAGTATGTGTTAACTGTTATTGCATTCTGGTGATTGTCTCAGGTTGTGCGACCACAGCTTAGCTGGTAAAACAGTAACTTATAGCCTATAAGATTGTTTTGTCTTGTGTTTTGTAAACCTGACCTGTTGTAAGGGGTATTTCTGTTCTTTTACTTCTTTTTCATGGCCACACTAGCATCGTAAATGTTCCAGGGCCCCAGTTAGTGCCCTCACACAAACAGCTCTCATCGCAGCCCAAGTAGTCCCTGAGCCCCACGGTGCTTGCACCGAGCTGGTAGTTAAACTACCATATACGCTCTTCACTTATTCCTACAAAGCACTCCTATTAGCCCTATCCTTCTACAAATTGCTTCTCTCTGATGATTTTACTAGCCCACCTACTCTATAACTCACATTTATATAGTCGTGCGTTCTCCTGACTTACTTTGGGATAGTCGCGGGTTGTTATATTCAAATATACCCGACAAACGCTGACTGAACTGTACGGAGCATGCACTGTGTTGTTACCTAAGCTACCATGTGCGCCCCTTACCCACTCCTTCCAGGGACTCCTCCTAGTCTCATTTGTTTGCAATGTGCTTCCCTCTTTTTGTTTTATTAGCCTACCTACTCTAGTTTCTCTATTGCAAAGCGACTTCCTCTATTTGATTTATTAGCCTACCTACTCTAATTTCTAAATTGTCATTGTCGCGCATTCCCTCGCAAACTATTCCTGACTCAGTTTGGGCTTGTAGCGTGTTCTTTCAAACCTGCCCGATACGCTTGCTAAAGGGAGCCTGTTGCACCTACTCTCCCTACCATCCGCCTCGTGCGCAAAGTTTCCTAACTTAACCCCATATTGTCTCGCCTCACTTATCCTTTACAGCTTTCTGTCTACACAGCGTGTATTCCCCTCGACTCACTCAATGCAGCCTTCCAGTACTCCTAGCAGCTGTGGCACGTGGGGAGTGTAGTAAATAGTCTATTTACTAGACTCGCTTACTGTCTTAGCTCTTTCCAGTGCTTAACACGCTACATATCCGCTACGTTGTCCATACCATATAAGCTCTGATATTCTATGTCCCAACTACTGCAGTACATGGCGTTATTTCTTGACAGCCCCTTTCCTATCCTTACTTAGCTAACTTGTGCTAACCTGTGCATTATCTTTACCTGGGTTTTGCACACCAAATACCTGGGAGGTTGAATTCCCACCTCTCTATCCCTCTCTAAATTCTCCTACACTTATTCCCTAGCTAATGTAGTTCCTTAGTATAGGACTGTTTGACTTCAACTGTAATTGTAAATTGTGAGTGGGAAAAGCAAAGTACCTAGTCCTTAATTACTTGACACCTGGTTGGGGTATTCATTATTATTAGTTGGTAGGGTTTAAATACTCCTGCCTCTAAGTACCATATAGTGTTTAGCTGAGATTTATTCATTACAAATAGCTGTATTTACTGATTACAATGCATAAATGTATTTTGTAAATGATCTTATCCTGCACTATTACCTTGTGAATATTGCTATATGTCTGAATGTTTTACAGGATTATTGCTATCTGTTGCATTTTCTCTGCTTTCTTACAGTTTTTGTTACACTATATCATAATCCTTTTCTTCTCCCTTCCTTTCCCAGCTCTATTTCCTATTGACCACCTGTAGGTCTGGGTTTGTTTAGCCTACCAAAGACTCCTGTCACCTACCCTATCTAGGGATCTAACCTATATATTTTTGGATAGCCTCCTCCTGAAAAGACGCAAGAAAGTACGTCCTACAAACTCTTCCAGGTTTTTATTCACTATTTGTATGCTTCTCGCACCCTGAAGTATTGCTAATCTCTAAGTAAGAACTGCCAGCAGCCACCCATAGCTTCTCCCTTACCTCGACCACCAGCAACCATTAGTAACTCCAACTACCTGCCCCATTCCACATTTACAAGCTCTGTCAGCAATCCTGGTAGCAATTACCTACTGAGTCCACTAGGTGGCTCCCTTCTACTAGAACTGCTTATCCCTCCAAACTTTTCTTTCAACATATTAATTCCTATTTTTTCCCACTATCTGTTAGCCTTTTCTGCAACTTCCTCCCTTCCCCTTTCTCTATTTAACTCAACCTTACCTCACTCAGTACTTACACCAAGCATTCTTCCATCCCCTGGACTACTTACCTTCAATATAAGCACCTCACTGATTGTTTTCCTCTCAACATCTCTGCTTTGGCTCTAACTCTGTTTTCCTAACCGTCTCCTATTTTTTTTTCACACTTAATTCCCTACCCTTGCCTCTCCTACCTCTGAACACCCTTTGATTAGCTCACCTATTACTCCTTCTGGCTTATTTTTTATTGCCTTCCTCTACACTGTTACAGCTACCTTGTTTCCGTTTCTATCTGCCTGCCCCCCCCCTCCCCTTTTCCCTCTCCTATCCAACTTCCTTTTGGAACCTATAAATACACCTGTCTGGCCCCGCGCCAACTCTTTTCCCTTAGATCACCCTGGCTGCTGTGCGTTCCTGCCTCTGGAGACTTAACGTGTGAGTTGATTGTTGTTACCACTACTGCCTGTTGTACTGAGTTCTGCGTACTTCTTAAATGATTGCAATGCTGTTCATGTAACCGCCATTTATTGTTTATATCAGTACTTTACTCTGTTTGTTGTCTATGATGTCGTTGTTGCTGAACGACCTAGTCTAAAATCTAAGGCGGGTACGCAAGTATGTTTTAACTGTTATTGCATTCTGGTGATTGTCTCAGGTTGTGCGACCACAGTATAGCTGGTAAAGCAGTAAATTATAACCTATAAGCTTGTTTTGTCTTGTATTTTGTAAACCTGACCTGTTGGAAGGGGTATTTCTGTTCTTTTACTTCTTTTTCATGGCCACACTAGCATCGTAAATGTTCCAGGGCCCCAGTTAATGCCCTCATACAAACAGCTCTCATCGCAGCCCAAGTAGTCCCTGAGCCCCACGGAGCTTGCACCGAGCTGGTAGTTAAACTACCATATACGCTCTTCACTTACTCCTACAAAGAACTCCTATTAGCCCTATCCTTCTACAAATTGCTTCCCTCTGATGGTTTTACAAGCCTACCTACTCTATATCTCACATTTATATTGTCGCGTTCCCTAACAAACTCTCCTGACTTACATAGGGATAGTCGCGGGTTGTTATATTCAAATATACCCGACAAACGCTGACTGAACTGTACGGAGCATGCACTGCGCTGGTACCTAAGCTGCCATGTGCGCCCCTTACCCACTCCTTCCAGGGACTCCTACTAGTCTCATTTGTTTGCAATGTGCTTCCCTCTATTTGTTTTATTAGCCTACCTACTCTAGTTTCTCTATTGCAAGGCGACTCCCTCTATTTGATTTATTAGCCTACCTACTCTAATTTCTAAATTGTCATTGTCGCGCATTCCCTCGCAAACTATTCCTGACTCAGTTTGGGCTTGTAGCGTGTTCTTTCAAACATGCCCGACACGCTTGCTAAAGGGAGCCTGTCGTATCTACTCTCCCTACCATCCGCCTCGTGCGCAAAGTTTCATCACTTAACCCCATATTGTCTCGCCTCACTTATCCTTTGCAGCTTTCTGTTTACACAGCGTGTATTCCCCTCGACTCACTCATTGCAGCCTTCCAGTACTCCTAGCAGCTGTGGCACGTGGGGAGTGTAGTAAATAGTCTATTTAGCTCTTTCCAGTGCTTAACACGCTACATATGCGCTATGTTATCCATACCTTATAAGCTCTGATATTCTATGTCCCAGCTGCTGCAGTACATGGCGTTATTTCTTGACAGCCCCTTTCCTATCCTTACTTAGCTAACTTGTGCTAACCTGTGCATTATCTTTACCTGGGTTTTGCACACCAAATACCTAGGAGGTTGTATTCCTACCTCTCTATCCCTCTCTAAATTCTCCTACACTTATTCCCCTAGCTAATGTAGTTCCTTAGTATAGGACTGTTTGACTTCAACTGTAATTGTAAATTGTGAGTGGGAAAAGCAAAGTACCTAGTCCTTAATTACTTGACACCTGGTTGGGGTATTCATTATTATTAGTTGGTAGGGTTTAAATACTCCTGCCTCTAAGTACCATATAGTGTTTAGCTGAGATTTATTCATTACAAATAGCTGTATTACAATGCATAAATGTATTTTGTAAATTATCTTATCCTGCACTATTACCTTGTGAATATTGCTATATGTCTGAATGTTTTACAGGATTATTGTTATCTGTTGCATTTTCTCTGCTTTCTTACAGTTTTTGTTACACTATATCATAATCCTTTTCTTCTCCCTTCCTTTCCCAGCTCTATTTCCTATTGACCACCTGTAGGTCTGGGTTTGTTTAGCCTACCAAAGACTCCTGTCACCTACCCTATCTAGGGCCCTAACCTATATATTTTTGGATAGCCTCCTCCTGAAAAGACGTAAGAAAGTACGTCCTACAAACTCTTCCAGGTTTTTATTCACTATTTGTATGCTTCTCGCACCCTGAAGTATTGCTAATCTCTAAGTAAGAACTGCCAGCAGCCACCCATAGCTTCTCCCTTACCTCGACCACCAGCAACCATTAGTAACTCCAACTACCTGCCCCATTCCACATTTACAAGCTCTGTCAGCAATCCTGATAGCAATTACCTACTGAGTCCACTAGGTGGCTCCCTTCTACTAGAACTGCTTATCCCTCCAAACTTTTCTTTCAACATATTAATTCCTATGTTTCCCACTGTTAGCCTTTT
Source organism: Protopterus annectens (assembly GCF_019279795.1). Lineage (NCBI taxonomy): Eukaryota > Metazoa > Chordata > Ceratodontiformes > Protopteridae > Protopterus > Protopterus annectens. The sequence continues at coordinate 178,723,009 of NC_056727.1, read as the reverse complement.
CTGCAACTTCCTCCCTTCCCCTTTCTCTATTTAACTCAACCTTACCTCACTCAGTACTTACACCAAGCATTCTTCCATCCCCTGGACTACTTACCTTCAATATAAGCACCTCACTGATTGTTTTCCTCTCAACATCTCTGCTTTGGCTCTAACTCTGTTTTCCTAACCGTCTCCTTACTTCTTTTTCACACTTAATCCCCTACCCTTGCCTCTCCTACCTCTGAACACCCTTTGATTAGCTCACCTATTACTCCTTCTGGCTTATTTTTTATTGCCTTCCTCTACACTGTTACAGCTACCTTGTTTCCGTTTCTATCTGCCTGCCCCCCGCCCCTCCCCTTTTCCCTTTCCTATCCAAATTCCTTTTGGAACCTATAAATACACCTGTCTGGCCCCGCGCCAACTCTTTTCCCTTAGATCACCCTGGCTGCTGTGCGTTCCTGCCTCTGGAGACTTAACGTGTGAGTTGATTGTTGTTACCACTACTGCCTGTTGTACTGAGTTCTGCATACTTCTTAAATGATTGCAATGCTGTTCATGTAACCGCCATTTATTGTTTATATCAGTACTTTACTCTGTTTGTTGTCTATGATGTCGTTGTCGCTGAACGACCTAGTCTAAAATCTAAGGCGGGTACGCAAGTATGTTTTAACTGTTATTGCATTCTGGTGATTGTCTCAGGTTGTGCGACCACAGTATAGCTGGTAAAGCAGTAACTTATAACCTATAAGCTTGTTTTGTCTTGTATTTTGTAAACCTGACCTGTTGGAAGGGGTATTTCTGTTCTTTTACTTCTTTTTCATGGCCACACTACTTCTTTTTCAATTAAAGACATTGAAATTACCCCACCTGGATATAACATTTTTAGACTTGATCGCACCTCCAGGAAGGGAGGTGGAGTAGCTATTCTATATAAGACAAACCTGAAGCTTACTCTTCTTGACCTTACCTTCACCCTAAACAATAATGCTGAAATAATCTGCTCCAAAATTCAAATTAACACTACTAAAGCAATAAATATCATCTGTGCATATCTCCCCCCTGGAAATAACATCCCCACTTTAGAACAACTTCTTGAACAACTCTCCAATAACCTCCCTCAAGAAACACTGTTCCTTGGGGACTTTAACATTGATTGGAAATCTTGTAACAATGCTAACCCCACTTCCCATATAAACCTTTATGGTTTCAAACAACTAATTGATAGTCCCACTAGAATAAACAATAAGAGTAAAAAAGAAACCACCTTAGACTGGATTCTTACAAACTCGCCCCTACAAACCTACCAAACTGGCATCCTTCCTGATGACCTTAGCGATCACTCCCTCACCTATGTCATTAGAGCTAAAACTAATCTAAACTTACCTACCTCTCACAGAACACTATATTCAAAAAAACAATTTAATCCTGAATAGTTTCAAACAGAACTGTCACTATACAACTGGAGCCCTCTAAAACACCTCTCACTTAACAATGCTGTTGAATATTTCAACTCAGCATTCCTTGCAATCTTAAATCAACATGCCCCAAGTCGTACCATTAGAACAAAGACCAAAACAGCACCTTGGCTAACCTCTAATACTAAACAAAAAATTAGACTCAGAAATAAAACTTGGAAAAAATGGCGCTCCTCTAGAAACCCAACAGATCATCAAACCTTTAGAGAGCTCAGAAACAATACCAAAAAAGCCATCCTTTCAGATAAGAAAAATTATTACTTTGAACTTCAGCAAACCACCAAAAAAGAACCAAAAAAGTTCTGGTCTACCATCAGCAATCTACTTACCCCAGGCAAAGTAGTTACACCAAACCCACAGAATTTAGACCCTGATAATCCCTCTTTAATAGTCAATAACTTCAATACCTTCTTTACTACTTCCATACAAAGTCTAGCTAACCACTTATCTCCTGATGCTTCCCAACTCCTAAGTAACATCAATAACTCCCTTCTTCCCCTTCAATTTCAACCCATACCCACCTCCTACATACAATCTCTTTTACAAAAACTTAAACCCACTACCCCCTCAGCAGATAAGCTTCCTGCTGACTTCCTTCAAGTAGCAGCTAAAGCTATTGCCTACCCTGTTTCTATCCTAATAAACTGATCTATAAAGGAAAGTACTTTTCCAGCAATCTGGAAGATATCACACATCATACCCTTACACAAAGGAGGTAAATCCACTGACCTTTCTAACTTTCGCCCTATAGCGCTATTATCTCCTCTAGCTAAAATCATGGAAAAATGTATACACAAACAACTACTTAACCATCTCCTTCATAACAACCTACTAGCTAACACTCAGCATGGATTTGGACCTTCACATAGTACTACCACTGCACTACTTTCATTTACCAACACCATCAACTGTAACCGCAACAACAACAAACTAACCTCTTCTCTTTTCCTAGACCTGTCAAAAGCCTTCAACATGGTCAACCATACACTTCTTCTACACATATTAAAATCCCTTGCCTTGGATTCCTCTTCCTTATCCTGGTTCTCATCCTATCTTGAAAACCGACAACAAGCAGTACTCTGGAAAAATTCTCTATCTGCTCTACTGCCTATCTCTTTAGGAGTACCTCAAGGATCTATACTAGGCCCACTCTTATTCTCTATCTTTATTAATGATCTCCATTCATCTATCCAAAACACAACCTGTATACAATATGCAGATGATTCTACCATTATTTGCACAGCTTCCACTCAATCTGAACTCCAGTCACTGACACAATCTACCTTTTCAACCGTCGAACAGTGGTTCTCAAAAAGATGTCTTCTCCTCAACCCCAAGAAAACAAAACTGTTACTATTCTCACCTACCCACAAATCTTCTCAACTAAACTTCACTGTTACTGCAAGTGACAAGTCCCTCATCTCCCCCGATTCTACTACCAAACTGCTTGGTGTTACTATTGATAATAATCTTAACTATGATTATCACATCAATAACACCATAAAAGCAGTTAATAAAAAGATTGGTTCACTGTACAGAATTAAACCCTTCCTTACACCAGAAGCACGGACCACCTTAGCACAATCACATCTTATCTCTACACTACTGTATGCTTCCTCTATTTACACCAATCTCTCTAAAAGCAACCTAAAGAAACTGACTACATCCTACCACAATATAGCTCGTTTTGCCACAGCATCCCAGTATAGAACTCACCACTGTCTTAACTTAAAACACTTACACTGGTTGGAACTTCCTAACAAGCTTATATATCAACAACTCTTAATAACACATAACATTCTATATCAACCATTAAAGACACCTGCTCTTAGTAACCTCCTGATCCCCTATAATAACTTGAAACAACTGCGCTCCGCCGAAAAGCTACAAGTCAACACAACTAGAATTACAAATTCAGCAGGTAACTGCCCATTCTCCAACTCAGTAGGCAAAATATGGAATAACCTCCCCTCACACATTACCTCTCTAGCCTCCTTTCCTCTTTTAAAAAAACAACTTCTTTTACATCTGAACAACTTCTGGCTCTGCTCCTGTACCAATCCAGACTAATCTACTTTCTTCTTTCCACTATCATATTTCCTGAATTCAAAACTGCAACCTTTCTCTGTGATCACAAATGACCTAATGACTGTACTGCTACTATTGTTCTCAAAAAAAAAAAAAAGTACAAACAATGTCTTTTACAAGTATGTATATACATTTTAAAATATGTAATATCCCATCCTCACATAATTGTACTCTAATGAATTACTGCCTTTCTCAATATGTAGATAGCACTATGTTTTTTTATTACTTGACCTAGACTAATATGTATGCATTGTTGCTCACTGTCTGTGTCACAGGCATTTATTGTAAATGTTGAATTTCTATAACCTTGTTTTAATCTTGGAGCTTTTCTCCCCGGGCCTCCACTGAAAATGGAAATTATCCAGTTGGACTAGCCCGGTCAACAAATGTAAAATAAAATAAATACATTTTCCAGTGTTTTAATGGAAAATGCTTGAGAGCGGAAAAAAAGCATAAGAGTTGAATAGAAGAATTGAGAGTACATTGGAAATGAAGCACAGTCAGGGTTTGGGAGATGGAAATGAACAGGAATAGAAAAAGAATTTGAAAATTGGACTTTCTTTGACTTTGTCTGGGGTGTCTCTGGGTCAGGAACCTATTCCTCCAGCATGTTTTGTTTATTATGATGACAAGGTTTAGATCCCTGGAGCATGTGTCTCTGAGGGATTGGGATTTCTTTAAATGTAGCATGTCCAACAGCTCTGGATTTGACATGGCCTTGTATGTTAAGCAGTGATCGCCTCTGAGTAGGCGATATGCGACAGAGTATAGCTGGGGTTTTTTAAGGCGGTGAGCATAGGACATCTGCTTTAGGCCTGTGATTCTTTTAGTGAAGTATTTCTGTGGCCTTTCCAGTTGTTGCAGATGTCTTGAGAGGTACATACCAGTTGGGGCGTTGCATTCTATAATGGGTCTAATGAGGGATGAGTACAGTGGGACAATGACCTCCTTTTTTCTGGATGAAAAGCCCTTAGTGATGAGGTGTGCCACATAGAAGGATTTCCTGACTATTGTGGCGATGTGGTTATCGAAGGTGAGACTACTGTCCACCTGTGTCCCTAAGTCTCATCACACTTTTGGTATTTAGTGTACTGCCACCTAAGTGGTAATTCGCGGGTACATTTTTTTTTCCCAAAAGGGGATAATATAGCAATAACCCACGCCTGGGTGTGGGTAATGCTAAATTTACCCACGGTTGGCGTGGTTTGGTTCCGGTGGCCCGAGGACCAAACAAATCCACCCGTGGGTAAAATTACCATTACCCACACCCAGAAGTGGGTTATTGCTATTATACCATGACATTATTTAAGAAAAGAAACTATTCCTTTTCTTAAATAATGGCATAGTATAATGCCTGTTTACTGCCCTTCCGCAGATGTCTGGCATCCGCGGCAGTTCTGATGTACTGCGCCTGCGCAGTACATCAGAGTTGGCAAAAGCAACGGAGAAAGCAAGATCTCCGTTGCTTTTTAGTGTCTCGCTATGTTAAACTCATTTAACATAGCGAGACTAAAAGCAACGGAGATCTTGCTTTCTCCGTTGCTTTTTAAAACACTGTCTCGCTATGTTAAATGGGTTTAACATAGGCAGTTTAAAATAAGCAACGGAGATCTCCGTTGCTTATTTTAAAGCTGTCTCGCTATGTTAAACCCATTTAACATAGCGAGACAGTAGAGTTATACTAATGGAAAAAAGTCCGGGCGACCGGACCTTTTTCCATTAGTATAACTCGATTTACAACGGGCACGCTGGCCAATCAGCGTGCACGTTTTGGGGGGATCATGGTATAATATACATTTCTTGGCATTGAGCTTGAGCCCATGGCTCTGGCATCAAGCATCTGTTTCTGTAAGGCCCTCTTGGCCTCTTTGGCCCTCTTCAAAAGGAATCTTGATGATTGGATGGGAGAAAGGAAATTCATCCCAGGGATTACGTCAGTCGCCCTGCTAGACATGGGTCCAGGGAAGTAAATAGTGTGGGAAGAAATATCCAGGGAATTGTTATGGCTAGCCTTGTATAGGCCCTAGGGCCGATAGCCTAGTACCAACCTATGAACCTATAATAAAATCAGTAAATTGGAAATTGACAAATGTGGGATTACAATGCAATAATTATATTTCTGAAACATGACAGAACAAGAAAATCTGGAACTACTGGACTTTTTTGGATTTTGTTAAACTTGTAAGCAACTCTAAATCATATGGCCTACTTCATGTCATTAATGTTCAGAAAAATACTCAGGAGAGGGGAAGAGGAGGGAGAAAGTTAACTGTAAGCAAAACTAATTTTTTTTCTTTATAGTACTATTTTGATAATGCAGTTTGTTTCAGTTATTTTATGTGTAATGGGGATACACATGCAAATAGCGACTCTTGTTTTTTTGTTTTTTTGTTTTTTTCTTTCTCCTTTCTTCTCTCTTTCTCTTTGTTCAGTTTTAAGAAATATAGGCACTGCAATGTAAACAAAATCTGGTTAAAAGAGCATGACAAAAGAAAATAAGTGTGTGTTTTCTCATTTTTGCATAGGCCAATGACTGGATAAAGGCCATTAACTTAATCTAGTAACAAGTTTTAGTGAAAGCAAGCAAATGAAAAATAATATTTAATATTATAAGGCTTTCTTTCTAGTTAATAAAGATATGCTTGACAGTTTTGTGTCTGGTTTTCATGCCTCTAGCAGACAATCTGATAAAGAGAAATGGCTTGGAGAAAATGTTTTCTGAAAGCATCCAAGTGTTTTCCCAGTTGAGAGAGCTATAAAGATAAGACAAATCCTGGCAGCATTTACTAGAACCACAGGCTGTACCATGTGTCTTAGCATGGATGACCTTTCTATTAGGTTATGTCAAAGCTGTATGTGTGTCTGTCAGTTTGGAACATTTGTTACTATTAGGACTGTAAAGCTTCAATATTTGAAGATGTACACAGTTTTGTGTGTTAGTAAGTTAATAGGTTTTAGGGGTTATGGGGGGGTTGTATTTTTGTTCAAGGGTTTTCATTAAAACAAAAAAGTTCTGTAGGATGTGACATAGGCTCGAATGGAGATGACAAGAAACAACTTTATAAAAGATTAACCTGCCACACAGGACATGTATATAACACAAATGCTGGGACTAAACATTTAACAAAAATTATGTTATACATAAAAGGTGGGAATAATATTTTTTCAAGAATGTGATGCTTTCTGTAATGTCTATAAACATGAATGGTCTCACAGATAAATGTAAAAAAGAAAGAGTAATGAACTATATTAAAAAATGTAGAGTGCAAATAGCTGTGCTACAGGAGGCATACTTGGAAAGAACTGAAAATGTGAATTTGATAAAGAAAGATTTTCAGGATGGTTATTCAGTGGAAAACCTTGGGCAAAGGAAGAGATGAGTACTTACATTAATTACATGAGGAGTTCCAATAGTGACAGAAGAGGATACAAAAGACAATAATTGTAGATTTGTAGTATTAAGGGCTACTGGCAAGAGAGGAGGATTTCACTGACATGTATTTCTATTCCAAAAAGACACTACAGAAAGTGGTAAAGTGAAACACGCAAAAACCAATAGTTAAAACAATGCCACATGTATCACAATGTAGAAACTTTAATGATAAAGCTTTCAGACATAATCCTTTATCAGTATAATATCTTTTTTAAAACAAACTCATTTAAATATACAATAAAACAATCACATGATACCATACATCCAATGATAAATAAAAACTAATTGTATAAAATTACTTCAGACACATCTGTTTGAATTTTAAATTAGACTTGATAGAAACCATTTTATTTATGCCAGGGGGGGTGATACATTAAGATGCAAGATCTACTCATAATCCCTCAGATCTAATTTGTTATTCAAGTCAACTCCCCTGGGATCTTTAGAAATCACATCAAGAACCTTAAACATAAAACAATGATTTTCCCCATATTCCTTTAAATGCTGGGCCAAGGCATTAGTTGCAATACCTCTGCAGATTTCTGATTTATGTTCTACCGCCCTTTCTCTTAATGTTCTAGTTAATTTGCCTATATAAAAAGCAGAGCATGATCTGCAAGTAGCCAGATATATAATATTATTTGTATTATAGTTAGCATAACATTTCAAAACATATTTCCTATTAGTAACAGGGTGTGTAAAGCAATTCTCATTACTAATAATTTCACAAACTGAACAGTTGTAACAGGGAACAGTTCCCTGTCTGGTAGATACAACTTTTATACACTGTCAAAAATCCTTATAACAGAGGCATTGCTTAAGATTAGAACAATTCTTATAAGAAAAACATGGAAACTAGTGGCACACATTTAGCTTTAAATGACTGGCTTTTAAAGCCTGTACAAGTGTTTAATAGCAGTATTAATGAATTACACAACACTAGTGAAAGTATGGATAATATGAGCTATGCTGACAATGTGAAAGCTTTGGAAAATATCATGTTGAAGAGTTTAAATATTGACAACATATACTTGAAAGAATGTATAGAAAAGGGAACTGTACCAAAAGGACTCGGAGTATGGAAATATCCAAACAATGTAGATGAGGGTTTGGACTTTCACAAGGACCTTTTGGTTATCTTTGATAATTGTGGTCTTGAGATTTTGACAGCAATAGTAAAAAACAATGACAAGACTGTGGAACAGTTGTATGAACAAATAGAAGTGATAAACCAAAACATTGTTAATGACTTGTTTTTTACTGTGGTAGAATATAACAAATTGTATTATGATGCCAGAGAATATGTGGACAAAAAATGTAATGTCATTATTAATCGTAAAAAAAGAAAACTTGAAAGGGATAGGAAGGAATATTTAGAACAAAGAAGTTACCCAAAACCCAGAGGTAGTACTTACAACGCGAGAAGTGAGGGGAGACCTGGTAATAACAGGGATTATGTAACCAGTAATAGAGATGTGGAAATAAATGATTTTGATATAAATGAATAGTCTTTAAACTACCAGGATCCTTTGGAATACCCCCCCCCCCTTATGCAGGTCGGAGAGGCTGATAAACAAGCAGCCCCAGTGGTACAACCATTATGGGGGGAGGTGGAAAGAACAAAGGAGGATGTGAATTTAAATATGAATGTATCTGAAACTGATAACATTATTACAAATGGTTTTAGGTCCATTCTGAATGATTACAGTATCTTTAATTATAGTGACATCGATGTCAAGCATGGTCACTATGACCTGTTTACTAAAGGGTTCAGTTTTATTCCTAGACGCAAATGTCTTCTTCTTCTTCTTTCGGCTTTTCCCGGTTAGGGGTCTCCACAGCAGAACTCTGGTCCGCTAATGATTGGCAGTAGATTTTTTACGGGTGCGGAGGTGCCAGCTCGACGCCCAACCTTCAACGAAGGCACACCCATTCTACATATGTCTTTTGAACGCCACTTGACCGTGATGAGGACATGCAGACTTCACACAGAAGGCACTCCAGCTGAGAATCAAATGGGAGAACCTCTTGCTGTGAGGCAACAACGCTACCACTGCACCACCGCAGCTTTCCTAGATGCAAATGTAATATAAGTAAATTAATTATTGATCTGAAATTGTTCTCAAGGAAAAACAATCTTGAATTATTATTGGGAACCAATAAACCATAAGACCTTGAATAATGACCTTAGGAAAAGAAGTGTATACAACCCCCCCACCACACACACACACACACACACACACACCCTCAGTTGAAAAACTTTGAAATTGTAGTAGAAAATGAACTTAGAAAGGGTGTATTGGGCAATATATTTACGTCCAATCTAACACCCGATGAAAGAAAGGTTAGAGTCATGAGACCTGTCAAGGGTAGAGGTATGGTTTTAATGAATAAGATTGATTATGAGGCCAGAATGGTAAATTTGCTTGGTGACACTGACAGATACACTAGGGTCTCCCTTAATGAAATCCATGTAGCCTACTGTAATATTTACATCACATTAAATGATTTGTTACTGGAAGACTTCATTGACCAACAGGATTTTAATTTTCTCCACAATGGTAAGTCTAGAGTGGCAGCAATTTCTGGTATCCCCAAAGTCCATAAAGATGTTATGGACCCCCCCCCCTTACACCCAGTAGTAGCAGCAGAAGGATCAGTTACAGCTCTGACAACCACATTTTTGGATGTAAAGTTAAAAAAGTATACACTTGGGGGATTTTAATGTCCTTAAGGACTCTTGGGACTTTTTTGCGAACCCTGAAAGAGCAACAGTTTTGTGAATCACTGAAATTTGTGACCACTGATGTCATTGACTTATTTAGGAGTCTATATTAGAACATCAAAGTTTCAAAACTTCGAATGTTCTAATATCGACCCCTATTCAGCGAAAGCTGAAAACATCGAACATACAGAACAGCGAATTTGTTTCTAGGGAAAAAATGTGCTGTTCCAAAACACATACACACAACACAAGCACACCAAACAAATAGCAATCCACACACATACACCTAAAATCTTACACCTAACCCTACACTAAACTATACACACACCACTAACTATCCACTTACCTTAACCCAAACCCTAACCCTAAGGTCCGTCACTATCGCACACTCACCTCACCTGCGCCCTAACCCTAACTCACCTAACCCGCCCAAACCCTCATGTCCATACAATCGCACACATACCTAACTCGCATCCTAACTAACCTAACCCGCACTCAATCACACACTTACCTGAACCCGACCCGTAACTTTCCACCACAGCACTGAAAATACTAAAACAACAGAAATGGACAACCAAATTTTTTCCCTAGGAAAAAATCCGGTTTTCTGTTGCTTCGATATTTTCAGCTTTCGCTGAATAGGGGTTGATATTAGAACATTCGAAGTTTTGAAACTTCGATGTTCTGATATAGACCCACTTATTTACTTGCAGCCCACATACATTAGGATTGCAATGGTTTGAAGAAGCTCTAAGAGTGTTTGGTCATTTTACAGACAAGGAAGTCCACACCTATTTGATTTTGATGAAACTATTGCTAAAAACAATTACATTTTCTTTGAAGGTGAATTTTTCCACCAAGTTGCTGGTGTTGCTATAGGGGCACATTGTGCCCCAATATATGCAAACTTGGTTCTGATGTACAGGGAACATTTACATATTTTTAATTCACCTTACAATGAGTGTTGGACTCTCTACAAATGTTTTTTGGATGATATAATAGATTTTGGGGTAGATACTGAAGATAAATTGACAGAATTTTTGAGTATATCTCAGGCATTAATTCTTTTCTACAGTTTACACATCTACACATCAATAAAGTAAACTATTTGGATGTCACTATTGAGAAGTTTGAGGGGGTTTCAAGTCCAGATTATATAGTAAACCTACCTATTCAAATTCATTTCTTCATTTTAATAGTTCACATCCTTAACACCAAACATTTGGGGCTGTTAAGGGACAGTTTGTCCTCATCTGTAGGATGTATTCACATGATGTGGAATTCCTTGATGAGTGTAGAACTTTATCCCACATGTTTTTTTGATCGTGGATATCCCACTCAGATGGTTAAAAGGGCATTTGACAAAGTAGTGACTGGTGGACAGGGTAGATTTAAGCCTATTTTAGGTGAGGATCTTACTACTGAGAACTTTAACACAGACTCGCAGGGTGCTGACAAGCACACTGATATAGAGCCATCTCTTGTCAAAGCTTTTATTACTGAATTTAATGGGGACTCCAAGATTATTAGGGACATTTTGGAAAAAGAATGGCACACATTCTCTCAACTGTCAGACTTGAGTCCCATTTTTGATACCCCTTTTAAAATTATTTACAGTAAGGGTCTTAATGTAAAAGATTATCTTGAGCGCACTGGTACAATTAGAACGAATAGTAGAACTACTGGTACCTTTAAGTGTGGAACTTGTCCGCAGTGCGGATATACTGTCAACAGGGAAACACTGTTTTTAACAGCTAGGGAATTTTATTTTTCCAGCAATGTACGTAGTTCATGTGACTCTTATGGCTTGGTATATATGTACTGCCTTCTACATAGGGAACACTGAGTGAAAATTAAAGAGAAGAATGTACGAACATATGAATGACATTCATACTAACAACACCAGAAATATCCTTTATAAATGCATACTCACCTGTGTAGGAGCCACCTTTTCATTTTTGGGGGTGGAAGAATAGCTAAGGGCCCGAGAGGAGGACCCTGGGAAACTATGATCGAGTACAGGGAGGTATTCTAGCAGATATTACTGAAAGCTAACAAGCACCCAGGATTAATGAAGTTATTTCTTTAGTTCCAGTTTTATAATTACGTGCTGCCAGGTTATAACATCATTTTAGTAATCCACTCGTGAGAATACAAAACATTTTTCATACACATGATAATTTTAAATTAAGGTATAGCTTTTTACTGTTGAATTTTCTCAAAATGACCACTAGAGGGTGTTTTACCATTGTAAAAAGATTTTAGTGACTGTATTACATATTTTATATACACACAGAATTTTACTGTTTTAAGTACAAAATTTTGTGTTTTAAATGTGTATTTATGTATATATTACATGTTTTTTATGTGATACATTTTATTCTGTCACATTCTATTTTGTCACAATTTGGCATTTTAATTAGTTGCACTGTGATTGGAGGGGCATTATTTATTTATTTATTTAGAAGTATTTTAAACTGCTGATTGTGAGAAGCATTTAACTATGCATCTGAGGAGGTCTGTATAGACGAAAATGTACTTGTGGATATAAGCATTTCTGTTTTGCTTTGTGGAGTTCTGTCTCTGAATAAACCAGTGTGCTGTAATTCGTTGGGCTGTCTGTACTGTATTCTTACATTTTATCATTTGTCTTTATTCTGTATGTAACAACTTTTCTCCTTGGACCTCCTCTGTAAGTTTTTTTTTCCCAGATGGACTCTACTGCCCAAAAAATGCAATACATAAATAAGATGGAAGTACACTGACCTTTCTAGAGTTATTTATAGTATTTATCATCATGGATCAGTATGTCATGTGGAATAGCTGAACACGTGACATTGGCCCTTTAAAAAATATAAAAATAAAGATATAAACCTTGATATCACAGGTTTGTATAAACACAGTGGAATTTATAGCAGTCAAGTTAATGGTATGTTGAATGCTACAACAATATTTAAGAATGTAAAAAGTTGTATAATTTATTCTGAAGGTATATACATTGTTTTATTATCTATTGCCATAGACAGATGTTTCAGTTCACTCAGTCATTGGTAACAAACTTACAGAACTAGGCCCCTTTATAATCTGCTGGATAACCACAGATAGTACCCAGGAGGGTAGGATTGGTGAGGCCACTTCCGCAAAGAGGCTGCTCACCAGTGGAGTTCCTCAGGGCTCTGTGCTGGGCCCACTCCTCTTTGGCATCCACATCTTGGAGGTCAAATCCAATGTCAAAGATCTCTGGCTGACCAAGTTTGCTGATGATTGTAAACTGGGAACAGTCACAGAATCCCCCCCCAAGATGAAAATACCCTATAGGAAGGTCTGACACAGAAAAATGACTGGTGCCAGAGTTGTGGCTTAAAAATCAATGCCAAGAAATGCATTATAGTACCTTTTGGGAAGTTGGCCACTCTGGGAAACTATGTCATCAATAAAACACCCCTAAGAGTTGGCTCTCTAGTCAGGGATCTGGAAACTCATGTAGATAGTAATCGAGCCTTTGACCAACATGTGTCCAAGGTAGTAAGAAAATACATCTTCATTGCTCAACGTATAAGTAAGTGCATAGCATTTAGGTCCAGGTAAGTCATCATATCACTGTACTTGGCCCTCATCAGACCCATCATACAGTATAAAGCCCCCTTTAGTATGCACCTAACCAAATACATGCAGCAACTGGAATGTCTGCAAAGGTTCTTTACAAAAAGAATACAGGGAGTAAACACAATATCCAATGCAGATTGCCTCAAAGTCCACTCTCTTTACTTGGTCTCATACAAGCTACTGACAAGCAAATTATTCCTGGTGTACAAGGCATCATTGGACCCTGCTCTAGTGAACCTTGCACATCCAAAAGGCAAGCAGCACCAACTACTAGATCCAAAGACCTACATTTTGCTTGTGGCATAAAAACGACACGTTGGAGAGACAGACATGTATCTCACAGAATTCCTATTCTCTGGAATAGGCTCCCCATCCACGTGAAGCAAAGTCCCTCTCTAACCCTATTTAAGCATAATTCGGAACAGTGGATTGGAAATTGGAAATTCATTCTTGGTCTGGCACCTATGTCCTGGATGGATAATCATGTCTTAAACAAAAATCTTCCCCTGTAGAAATGTCTAAAACATAAAACTTGTTGGTTGCATTTGGTTTGCATGGCTAGGCTTATAAAGGCCCTCATGTTCATTGTCCTAGTATACATTCATGAATCTATGAACCTATAAATAACCACTACCATCCACCAAGTTTACTAGGCAAGTAGAGAATGGAAATAGATTGCAGGGCCTTTCTTCGATATCAGACACACAAACATGCATCTATACACACACACACAATAACACACACACACACACACACACACTTATGCAAACTCACCAAAATGCTACTCACCACACCAATATGCCACCCTTGTTGCCTTTAGGGCATGAATAAGGCCTTTGTGAATCACCCCATTCAGTTAGCAGGCAAATGTGATGTGCTCTAATGGGCTATGCAACTTGATGGCCTCACTGCCACCTAAACTGGTTGCATCCAACAGGAACTGGCACTTACATATCTTTTTGTGTGGTAGCATGAAGCATATTCCACCTAAATGTATGACTATACTATGGAACTCTCTATTTCGTGCTGGGTGCCACTGTATTATTTACTATTACTATTATCATTATTATTTTTTTCTATTACTACAATATAGAGCTTGAGTGACCATACATTACTGATGTGAATTTATTGTCCATGATTGCTGTGACAAAAGGAGATACTGCTAGTACAGCTAGATGGAATTTTGTAAATAATTATATGTCATTGGAGAATATTGAAATGATTTATACAAGATGCTTGTGTTACAAATGTATTGGAACTGTACGTCATGTGTATATCAAACTGCTTGTATAGACATGTGTTAAAAAGGTATTTGTAGAGTGCTATGTTTGAAATGTAACCACAGTGTGCCCTATTGGAAGAGAACATAAATGTACCTGTACTATTGTAACTGTTTAAATGTATATGCTTAACAGAGGAAACTAGACAGTTAACCTTAGTCCAGCAAACTTTAGAAAAATATCTGAAATTAAATTTGTTTATAGGCTAGGCCATAAGGAATGGCATCTTTCAGTCCTCAATGCAGCAAGAGACACAAAGTCTGTACTAGGAAGTTTTCTGTATTGTCTTTAGAGTGAACTAATTACTAGTCTTGAAATGTGGAGGAATGTAATTGTTTTATGACTTCCAGCATCTGCCAAAGATCTGAGCAAAAGGCCTTGGATGAATATTTTTACAGGTAGATGCTAAATACTACCAGCTGCCAGCAATGGGGGTTTTGGCCTGGGAACTAGAGGCACCTGACTCTCAAGGAAAAGGAGACTCTGCATACTGGGACAAAGGGTGACTGTATAGAGAGTGGACCCCTGAGGGAGGGCTTGAGGGTGAGAGAATACAGCAGTTGGTAGTGCCCAGAGCTTACCATCTGGAACTTCTAGCCATAGCACATGACACTCCCTTTGCAGGTCATTTGGGCATAAAGCATACAAAGTGACGTATTATGCAGAACATTTATTGCTATGGGATTTCCAGAGATGTAACAGGGTACTGCAGGACCTGTGAGCAGTGCCAAAAGGTAGGCAAGGCAGGAGACAAGGTCAAAGCTCCTTTGATGCCTTTGCCTGTGATTCAGGAGCCATTTCAGAGGGTAGCTATGGATATTGCAGGGCATCTGAGTACCCCAAGTTCCACAGGGAAGAAGTATATCCTTGTGGTAGTAGATTATGCTACCAGATACCCTTTGGCGGTGGCGCTGTCCTCCACTGAGGCAGAAAAGGTGGCAAATGCTTTGTTAGAGATTTTCAGCAGGGTAGGTTTCCCAAAAGAAATACTGACTGACAGAGGTGCCAATTTCATGTCAGACCAGCTGGCTTGTCTGTGGGAGTGCTGTGAACTGAAGCACCTAAAGATCACACCCAGGCTAATGGTTTGGTGGAGACATTAAGCTCTTCACTAAAGGCCAAGCTGCAGTCATTTGCAAACCAGTCTAAGAGGCAGTGAGACAAATATTTGCTCCATCTGTTGTTTGCTTACAGAGAGGTGCCCCAAGATTCCACAGATTTTTCACCCTTTGAGTTGCTGTATGGGCATAGGGAGAGGGGGCCTCTAGATCTGATTTGTAATGAATGAGAGGGTAAATGTGAATCCCACATAAGCTCACCAGCTTAAATATAAACCCCTATGTCACTAGATGGGTTGCAAACTGGCTCAAGGACAGAACCCACATGGTTAGAATTGCTGGAGCCATGTCAGACTCCAAACCAGTTACAAGTGGCATCCCACAAGGCTCAGTCCTGGGACCTCTCTTGTTCGGTATATATTTCTTGGAGTTACAGGCCAACACGGAAGGACTGTGGCTGACCAAGTTCGCAGATGACTGCAAACTTGGCACCATAATCGACTCTCCAGCCGACACAAGCATCCTCCAAAAGGGCCTTATAGAAACAGGCAACTGGTGCCAGAGCCATGGCCTCAAGCTAAACGCCAAAAAGTGTACAGTCATCCCCTTTGGCAAAAACAAAGTGCCCACAAATTACCACATAGGTGGTAATCCATTAAGTACAGAAGAAGTAATTTGGCACCTGGGGACCCAAGTTGATAGCAATCTCTCATTTGACAACCACGTGGCCAAAGTGGTTAGAAAAACATTTTATATAGCCCACCTAATCATGAAGGGATTCACATCTAGATCAGGGGAGGTCATTGTGCCTCTTTACTCATCCCTCATCAGGCCCATAACTGAGTACAATACCCCTTTTGAGATGTACCTTACCAGACACCTGCAGCAACTGGAAAGACCCCAAAAGTACCTCACCAAGAGGCTCAAAGGGCTCAAACAGATGCCATATGCTGCCCAATTAAAGAAACTCCAGCTCTACTCAGTGGCATACCGCCTGCTCAGAGGTGATCTGTGCCTGACGTATAAAGCCATGTCCAACCCGGAATTAATGGACATGCTGCACCTCAGAAAATCCAAATCCCATCGAGCTACGTGCTCGAGAGACTTGAACCTCAGCACTGAAATAAATAGGACATGCTGGAGGGACAGATTCATAACCCAGAGGCTCCCTTCATTCTGGAATAAAATCCCAGTCCAGGTTAGGCAGAGTCCCTCATTGACTCTCTTCAAGAGGAATCTTGATGAGTGGATGGGAGATCATAGGTTTACCCCGGGTATCACTTCTGTGTCACTGTTAGACAGAGGCACAGTACACTAACCTCAAAAAAGGGCATAGCAAAATTAATTTAAAATGGGTGGTGAAAGCCAAACACACTCTGGCTAGGCTTATAAATGCCCTATGGCAGATAGCCTAGTATGAACCTATGAACCTAAGAACAAGAAGTTTGTTGTGTCATATATCCTAAACCTCAGGAAAAGTCTCAGGGAACTCATGGGCTTGGCCCAGGAGAACCTGGCAGAAGCCCAACAGGAGAAAAAGGTCTGGTATGACAGGAGTGCTTGAGCTAGGGAGTATGCTGTGGGGCAGCTGTTTATGGTTCTCATTCCTGTCAGACACAACAAGCTGCAGGCAGCTTGAGAGGGACTCTTCAGAGTGGTAAGGAAGGTCAGTGATGTTAACAACATGCTAGAACTGCAAGGCAGGAGACAGGGGCACAAATTGTACCACGTTACCATGATGAAATCTTACTATGATAGAGAGGTTATTGTGCTGAGTATTTGCAGTGGATGGCAGGAGGAGTCTGAGGGGGATCTGGTGAGTGATTTCCTCAGTGAGGCTCAGACTGACACCTCATTGGAAGGGGTTGCAATTTCCCAGCAGCTATCCCCTACTCAGATTTGAGAAATCTGAGCAGTGATACAGGAGTCTGGAGGCATGTTCAATGAGAAACCTGGGTGTACCCAACTTGTGCAGCACTATGTGGATACAGGATCCCAAAGGCCTATTAAACAGCCCTCTTATAGGGTGCCTGAGAGAGTCAAAAAGACTCTGAAGGAGAAGATACAGGAAATGTTGGAACTGGGGGTAATCCAGGAGTCCAGCAGTCCCTGGGCCTCCCAGTGGTGCTGGTACCAAAGAAGGATGGCATCACCAGGTTCTGCATGGACTACTGGAAATTAAATAGTCACACAGTCAGTTGCTTACCCCATGCCTAGGACAGATGAAGCCCTAGAATAGCTGGGACTAAGTATCTTATTTATTTTTATTTTATTTTACATTTGTTGACCGGGCTAGTCCAACTGGATATATTTCCATTTTCAGCAGAGGCCCGGGGAGAAAAGCTCCACATATAGACAAAAGGAGATACATCATGAGGACAAATGACATAATACACATTGTTACCTATATCTAAAAACAGGAAAAAACAAGTGAAAGAACATGGAAAAGGAAATGTAATAAGTTAACCGAAAGAACAGCACTTAACTTTCTAGCAAATCTAAGTAACACAATGATGAACATTCTAACATGTTTTAATACCAAGGAGGAAGTATAAGATTAAAGAAAGAGAAGCAACAATAGAGAGAGAGCAGATATAAATAGACATAAGGTAGTTAGAGAGAGATTAAGGGCCATAAAGATGACGGTATCTTACCACTATTGATCTTACCAAGGGCTTCTGGCAGGTGCCCTTGACTCCCAATGCTAGAGAGAGGTCAGCCTTTGTGACTCCTTTTGGCTTGTATGAGTTCACAAAGGTGCCCTTTGGGATGAAAAATGCCCCAGTGACTTTCCAGAGGCAGGTAGATTGTATCCTTGCAGGAGCAGGAAATTTTGCCCTTATTTATCTGCATGATATTGCCATCTATAGCCATTCCTGGCAAGAGCACCTTCAGCATGTCAGGGAGGTGCTGGACAGACTACATAAGGCAGGGTTAACCATTAAGGCCAGTAAGTGTCAGTTGGGTATGGCAGAGGTCTCCTACCTGGGATGCAGAGTGGGGAGTGGTAAGATCAAGCCAAAACCTGCCAAAGTGGAAGCCATTCAGGCATGGCTTGCCCCTGTTACCAAAAAGCAGGTGAGGGCATTCTTAGGGACAGCAGGGTACTATAGAAAGTTTGTTCCCAATTATAGTACCATAGCTGCTCACCTCACAGACCTGACAAGGAAAAACAGGCCAGAAAAGGTAGTGTGGACCCCAGTATGTGAGCAGGCATTCCAGAAGCTTAAAGGAGCTTTGGGAGGACCTCTTGTGTTAGCCAGTCCAGGTTACAGCAAAGAATTTGTTGTGCAAGTGAATGCTTCAAACAATGGGGTGGGGGCTGTACTCAACAAGGTTTATTCAGAGGAAGAAGAGCACCCAGTGGTATATCTCAGCTGTAGGTTCCAACCAAGGGAGGAATGCTATGCAGCTGTAGACAAAATGTCTACCCATAGTGTGGTCACTATAGAAACATCGGCTTTATCTGTATGGACGGAAATTCACTGTAGGTACAGACCACAATCCCTAACATGGCTACATCGAGCCAGCCAGCAAAATGCTAAGCTACTAAGGTGGAGGGTGGAGCCAAGGGTTGCAGGCATATGATATGACAGTGCAGCACTGCAGTGGGGTTAGCAATGACAATGCAGATGGGCTCTCAAGACAGGGAATGGGGTAATGTATTCCCGGATAGGCTCATTCCTCTCAAGCAACGTTTCTCAAGGGTCACTTGAAAAACTATCTTGAGTCTCTGAAGGTGGGAAGAAGTGTGACAAAAGGAGATACTGCCAGCATAGCTAGATGGAATTTTGTAAATAATTATATGTCATTGGTGAACTTTGAAATGATTTATAAAAAGTGCTTGTGTTACAAATGTATTAGAACTATATGTCATGGTTGTATCAAACTGCTTGTACAGACGTGTGTGTTGAAAAGGTATTTGTAGAGTGCTCTGTTTGAAATGTAACCACAGTGTGCCCTTCTGGAAGAGAAGAGAAATGTACCTGCACTATTGTAACTGTTTAAATGTATATGCTTAATAGAGGAAACTGGAGGGTTAACCTCAGTCCAGCAAACTTTAGAAAAATATCTGAAATTAAATTACTGTATATGCTAGGCCATAAAAGACAATATATTTCAGTTCCCAATGCAGCAAGAGACACAACGTCTGTACTAGGAAGCTTTCTGTATTGTCTTTAGGGTGAACTAATTACTGTTCTTCAAATATGGAAGAATGTAACTGTTTTATGACTTCCGGCATCTGCAAAAGATCTGAGCAAAAGCCCTTGGATGACTACTTTTACAGGTAGATGCTGAATGCTACCAGCTGCCAGCAATGGGGATTTTGGCCTGAGAACTAGAAGTCAGATGAGAAGAAATGATGTAATTCTGCAAGCTGTCCCAGCAGTAATATCTGAGATTCTGAGAAGTCCCTTAGTGGGGTAGAGCATTCTGCATTCTGTCTTGGACCTGACAACAACAAGAACCATTCACCACATCTGCCTTGCTCTATTTGGAAGTTCTTCGGTTATAGTAATTCTTTTAGATACAGTCAGGAATATAGTGAAGCTTAATTTAGATATTTTTCTTTATTTGTGTGAGCCTGTACTGCAATGTTATTTTAAATATTTCTTGTGATTTTGAACTCTGATGCCATTGTGAATATATATTTAGTATTGTCTTGTTCTTTTATTATTTATCATCAAATATATTTAAACCTTTCATTGTCATAATCTGTGTAGAGATATTTAAGTTTTGAGAGTACTTGCATATTTATTTGGTGACAATGTGTGGGCCACTCCTAATAGCCATGATCTTGGTCAAACTACCATTTGAATTAATATTAATATCATTCCGTGTGTTGGGTACCCTTGGAAGAGCCATAAGGTGGCTGGCAGAAGTGACTGTTGGCAGTGAAAACTACCTTAAGAAGGGGTCATAGCTAGTAAACCTGTGCCAGCCTTTCTGAGGTGTGTGTGTGTGTGTGTGTGTGTGTGTGTGTGTGTGTGTGTGTGTGTGTGTGTGTGTGTGTGTGTGTGTGTGTGTGTGTGTGTGTGTGTCTAAATCAAACCTCAAAGAGTATGTGTGTCAGCTACTTGGCCAGGGAATCAAAGCACTGATTGGACAGAGAGAGTGCTGGAGATCTTGGCTTGGTCACTCAGTTGAGATCTCAACTCTATAGCTGTGCCAGTGGGTAGTCCCCCGGACTGACTGTAGTCTCTGTGTGCTCTTAAGAGAAATTGCACTTGATACAGAATGCTGCATCTGGAAATACTGTGCATGTACCTGTTATCCTTCCAGTGAACATCTCCCACTGTTGCCAGTGGTGAAGATCGAGGCTCCTTAATTACTGGTCCAGAAGAGGGTCATCACAATTCCATTTGTCCCCCATCAACAAAAATGAATTCACCATTTATTTCTATAACAGTTGTAACAGATTTCTTTTTTTTTTTAATTCAGGCAAGTAGGAGACAGAGAAGAGGGAATTAAGAAATAAAAAAAGGAAATATGAAGGCTTAAGAGCCACATACCAGTCTTCCTTATTCAATCATACAATTTATGAAACTTCTGCAAATATTGAGTACATCCATTGTGACATTAATTTACAATCAGAACAAATGATTAAATTAAGCTAAAAAGTTAGATTAGTTAACTGATTTCTAATAAGTGATCTTAAATATTTACCTGAGAGGGTTGTAAACAATAAGTATTTACAAATGATAAAGCAGATATAAGTTAAATGGTCTCAATTACCCTCTGTATTAGATGATTCCATTTACTCCTTCTATCATGAAAGAGTTTGCCTGCTGGTCTAGCAGATAAAGTTCAATCAGGGCAAGTCTGTGGTAGTCCCATAAAGAAAACAGTCTTGGATCTTGCTTGGGGGCACTTTTGGAGCAGGTGAAAGTCAACGAGACCTGCAGCAAAACCATAATGTGCAAGTGCAGCAACAGCAAAGAGATAATTTGTAACTGGGCATAGGAGCATTCAGCTTGGCCTTGGCAGTAGGCACCCTAAGGAAAGTTACAGAAAACCCCATGATAATGTGATGCATAAACAAGGAGGCCATCAGTTTTACCACCTATGAAGGCTATGTATGCTGGTATGGGAACTGGTTGTACAGTTAGGCTTGTACCTTCTGTGCAGAATGTGTAGGCAGACAAAATGAGCAAGACTGGTGTTTTCAACTGTGAAAAGAAACTAAATCCTAAAGTTTTCTTATCACTTCCTTGGATTGAGCATGTGAGTAGCTCTTGTTAGAGATTTGTAATTTGTAATAGGAATCCAAATAACTATACCACAGGGACCCTTCCCAATGACCTTAGTGACCACCTTGCTACCTTTATTATAAAACACAAATGTTCAAATAAGACTCCCCCCATAACTAGATTAGTAAGGAATAGCAAAAATTTTGTCCCTGACCAATTCCTAGCTGATCTCAAGGCTTGTAACTGGCACATCCTAAAAACCCTATCCTTAGATGAAAGTGTTTCATACTTTAATAACACTTTCCTCAAGATACTCAATTCCCATGCTCCTAATCGACTTACGAGAACTAAGGAATGTATAGCACCCTGGCTAACACAAGAAACTAAATCCAAAATTAGAATCAGAGACCAGGCCTGGAATAAGTGGAGAACCACAAAAACCCCCCTAGACCGCATCAAGTTCCTCCAGCTAAGAAATTCAACCAAAGTAGCCGTTAAATCTGATAAAAAACAATATTTTTGTCACCTCCAAGACAATCATCGGTATAATCCTAAAAAATTCTGGGCTGGTTTTAACCGCTTACTTCATCCTGGTAAGTCTACTACCCCCACCCCCGACAAACTCATGGACAATGACCCAACAGAAATAGCCAACTCCTTTAATTCTTTTTTCACTGAGACCATCCAGTCCCTTGCCAGCAAGCTTCCCACGCCTCCCTCAGTGGCAACCCCAATTATAAATACAACCCAAACGGCCTTTAACCTACAACCCATCTCCACCTCCTTCATTCGCACCCTCTTGAAAAAATTGAAACCAACCACCCTCGCGGCTGATCAGCTCCCTGCCAAATATCTACAAATAGCATCTGATGCCATAGCCTACCCTGTATCAATCTTGATCAACCGGACCATTTCTGAAGCATCTATTCCCTCTATCTGGAAAATCTCTTATATCATCCCCCTCCACAAAGGAGGGCCCTCCACAGAAACCTCCAACTATAGGCCCATAGCCATACTGTCTCCCTTAGCCAAAATTATGGAACGCTGTGTCCATAAACAACTCATTACCTACCTCATACATAACAACCTCCTATCAAATACCCAACATGGCTTCCGCCCCCATCACAGCACAACCACAGCTCTTCTCTCCTTTGTAGACTCAGTCAACCACAATCGCAATAATAAACTAATATCCTCTGCTCTTTCTAGACCTGTCGAAAGCCTTCGATATGGTCAACCACCAACTACTGCTTCAGGCACTGGAAACATTACATCTTAGTAAACTAACCATAAGTTGGTTTAATGCCTATCTCTCTAGTAGAAAACAGGCAGTCCAGTGGCAAAACAGCCTATCAGACCTACTCCCAACTAATATTGGTGTCCCCCAAGGATCTATCCTTGGTCCCCTTCTTTCTCCATTTTCATAAATGGCCTACACTCAATTATTCCCAAAGCCACCTGTATTCAATATGCAGATGACTCCACCCTGATCTGCTCTGATGAATCTCTCGCCAAACTCCAAGCCACAACCCAAAACTGCTTCTCTACTGTCGAAAAATGGTTCTCGAACTTAAACTCTTACTTAACCCTGCCAAAACCAAATTACTTCTCTTTTTCCCCACCTCAGTGACTGCTCAAACTATAGAACCCCTCAACACCAACAATCCTTCTTTCCATGTGTCCTCCAACAATGGGACCATTATCTACCCCGTATCCAATACCAAACTACTAGGGGTGACCATAGACCATAAACTTAAATTTGATATGCATGTAAACTTAACTATTAAATCGGTTAACAGAAAACTTGGGTCGATGTATAGAATAAAGGCCTTCTTAACTCCGCACACCAAACTGACTATTGCCCGAACCCACCTACTCTCCACTCTCCTTTATGCCTCCCGATATTCTCCTTCCTAAACAAGAAAGAACTTAATAAACTAACAACTACCTATAATCACATAGCCAGATTCATAACAGGAACGCCCTATCGCACTCATCACTGCCTAAATTTAAGGTCTCTCGAATGGCTGGAACTGCCCAATTTACTCAAATTCAACCAGCTAACTGAGGCTTTTAAAATTATTAACCATCCAGGTAAAACTCCCTCACTGAACAAAATACTTACCCGTACTCCAACCTTAATTCCCTCAGGTCTTCCAAAAGTCTACAAGTAAGGACCATTAAATCTAACAATGCTGGTGGTGATGCACTATATGCCAATTCCATTGGCAAATCCTGGAACGCCCTACCAAACAACCTAAGACTTATGCCCTCTCAGCACCAATTTAAATTACATCTTAGAGCATACTTGAAATCCAAATGGTTATGCCCTTGCTCCAGTCCAGACTAATAAGCTATTGTCCCAGTCGTACCTAGGCTTCTCTCAGCCTCCGCCTAACCCAAAACCAAAGAACACTCTATTTTAGCCCTCCTTGTCTGGCTGTTCAAATCTGTACCTCGTGAAATCATTTAATAATTCTTGTTTTCTCTTATTTGGTCTGTAAGCATCAGTGTATTTAATTGTACTCACTTGTTATAGGTTTATAATTGTATATGTATTAACCAGTATATTATCTTGTGTAACAACATCAATGTTTTTGTTAATCTAACTATGACCTTGGAGCTTTTCTCCCCGGGCCTCCACTGAAAATGGACATATATCCAGTTGGACTAGCCCGGTCAACAAATGTAAAATAAAATAAATAAAATAAAATTTGTCTGATGGACAAGAACACCAAGGATGATATCACTTGAAAACCAATTTCAGAGATCATTGAGTGTTGAACTTTTCTGCATTTTTTAATTTCTCCAAGTCCTTTGGGTTTCTAATACCATGATGGGAATGGTCCCCATTTCTATGTCAAAGTATAATTAAAGTTCATGAAATTAGTTTTACTTCAATCTTTGATGGTAGCCAGATGTGCACTTTGGAGCACCTGCAATGTGTCCATTAATGACTCCTTCTGCAATTCGTATGGAGTTACATGTATCGGCAACATATGTAAATACAATTGTAAATTCTTTTTTATAAGATCCATTGCTTCTACTACTACTTGAACTGTCTGGGTATTCTTATTTCACATTGCCCTCATTTCTGCTTGCAAATCCTGGCATTTTATGATTTTGTGTCTGTCTGTATGCAAGACACTGTAGTCACTGGGTGTAGCAATTTGAAAGATAAATGCTACTTTTGTCTTCTTTTCATGGACTACATCTGGTTTTCTCGCATCTATTTTTGAACTGTTGGTAATCGGTGATCCCATGCATTATTTTCTATAATGCTTTGTTGCTCGTGTTTCCAGTGTTTTTCACCTACCTCAATATTATGTTTGCATAATCCCCAATGCAACAGTTTTGCCACATTATTATGCCTTTCAGTATACAATCCTTCTGCCATTAGTATATCACGACCAGCAACAAGATGTGAGACTGTTTCCAGTTCTGTTTTACAAAACCTACATTTGTCTGTTTCTCCCACATATTTAATGGACTTTGTAAACCAACATGTCCATAGTCCACTGTCTTGGGCTGCCAATATTAAGCTTTCGTCTTTTGTTTTGAATTCACCTCTCCTTAACCATTCCTGCTTTCAATCCTGATCAACATGAAGCTGTTCCAAGAGTTTTCTATACTTGCAACTATATTTATGCATTTTCTACATTTCTTGCTGTCTCATCTGATCCTTCATCTTACATTCTTTCTTTTGTTTTTGGCACATTCAGTTGCTGCCTGATTTTTATCTACTTCTGGCTTGATTTCCATTTCTGCTTGATGCAAATATGCTTCTGCTAAACCAAACAGGGAAGTCATTTTAGACTTATCCTCCTCATGTTTCAAAACATTCACTACGTGGGTCTTGTGAGGTCAGCAGATGTGTACGCAGTCCCATGACTGCAGATCTATAAATGTAATCTATTTTGAGGAGGCCCATACCTTCTTCAGAATGGAGAATATATAGTCTTGGTATACACTGATTTTTATAAAGCATTTGATGAGCATGAGGCAGCCTCCTTTTTTCCTGTCCAACCTATCTGCTCTATCCAACACCTTTTAGGGCCAGTCAATCACTCCAAAACTGTAAGTTAGACAGGAAGAGAAAATTGGTTTATAGCTTGCATTTTGTTCCTAGATGTCTTCTAAATTATTCCTAAGTTTTATTTCATTTGTTCATGTTTTATTGTTTATCCTTCATCAATTCACAAATATTTATACACTCCCTCTTGCTCAAGTTCTTTTATATCACACTCTTGTCCCAAACTGATGTTTTCTTGGTGCTGCATCTCATATCTCTCAACTGTCCAGATTTTCGTTGGATGTCCAGATGTTTGCCTAATATTTTTGGTCTGTACCTCATAATATGTGTGGTTTTCTGGCAAATCACTAGGGTGATCTCAGGATTGAAGCCATTAAATAATGACATACATCTGACTTAAATATTTCATATCTTTCAGAAAATGAATGTTAATGCAAATCCTGTTATTCTAGCAACATTCTGAGTTTATAAGAGCAATATTTAAAAATCTGTCCCTATTTTTGGCCTTTTTACCCCCAATATGTCAGGCTTTGTCCAGATTGTTTGTGCTAAGAGGTTAAGAGGTATGCTGCAACTTTCCTGCTTTAAAGGTTGCTTTTGCACATTTATCAAAACCAAACAACATTCTTATATCATCTGATAAACTTTTGACCACTTGCAGTTGTACTTTCAGTTCTACATCTGATGAACTATACATTTTTAAATCATCTCCAAAAAGAAGATGTACAGTCTTTATACTTTGTTGTTTTCTAGAAGCCATATTGTAGCCATGGCCTAATCTGTTATGTAGATAGCTTAATAGGTTAAGGGCAAGACAAAAGAGTAGCAGTGACAGAGAGTCACCCTGGAATATGCCCCTTTGAATTTTTATCCCTGGAATAACAATTTGTCCTTTATTGTGGCTTAACTGCAAAATGGTTTGCCACTGTTTCATAGTCGCTGTAATGTAATCAATCAGTGTAGGGAATATCTTATATATTTTTAAGCACTCTGTTATCTATGAGTGTGGGATACTGTCAAATGCTTTTTTTTTCCTAGTCTATCCATGCCATACTTAGATTCTTCCCCTTTTTACAATTCTTCATTATGACTTTATTTAACAACAAATGATCCTTTGTTCCATATGACTTCCTTTTATTACCCTTTTGATCTATTGCCATGATCGCGTTTTCTTCTAAATGACTATAAACTCTGTCAGCATGAATTCCAGTGTACAGTTTATATGTTGTCAGAAGGCAGGTTATTGGTCTATAGTTTTTAGGATAGCTTGCAGGTTCACTTTTAAGTAGGAGCATTGTTTTTCCTGTTGTTAACCAGGCTGGTGTCTGTTCGGAGTACGCATATAAATAGTTCTTATTCATGGCTAAATTGTCGTGTAAAGATGTTAGTACTTTTAGCAAGAAATTAGGTACTGCATCTGGGCCTGGAGTTTTACAGTTAGGAGCTTTTATAAATTTAGTTTCAATCTCTCTGGGTGTTACTTCATCCCATTTCATATCCTGTACATTTGAACTTCTTATTCTTTCTTTTACTTCTTCTATCCATTTAGCATCTTTGGCATGTCCCACAGGATCTTCATAAACATTTCTCTAAAATATATCTATTTCTTATTTTTTGGTGCTGTTTCAGTTCCTTTTGCCTTGTTTCCCAATTCTCTATAAAACAATTTTGGGCCATCAATAAATTGCTTATTTTGTACTTTATATTTATCTGCATAACTTCTAAGGTTTTCTGCCTGTGCTGATATTATTAGTTTACTATTTGCGATAGTGCATGAGAGATCCTTGTCTGTTCTGATACTGTGCATTGCTTTTATAATAGTCTATCTTTCTGAGTAGTTCTGTTGTTCTGTTCCCTCTTCTATACTCTTGTAACAGTGATACTTCTTGTCTTATTTTCTTTATAATTTTCTCTATAAAATAAATACCTGCATGATTGCATTCAATTCCTTCCCCTTCTTTCCCTTTCTATCCTCTGTTTTTGTGGTAAGACTTTTATCTGTTATTAATTTAGCTGCACAGCAATATATCCTATTTACTTCTGTTATATTGCATGAATCTCTCTGGACAAGTTCTAATTACTGTGTTCGTTTTATCAAACTTCTAACTTTCTGAGTTTTATTGACTTTCTACAATCTATTTCTTTTATTGATCTTAATATGTCTGCCCATCTCTATTTAATCAAGCAACTCTTTCCTTAGATAATTTTCTTCTAAACTTTGGGCACATTCTTTGTTCTCCATTTCCTGCAGGGATTCTATAGAAAGTTCCAGAGCATCTTCTTCTGCCACATTCTCTTCAATTTCATTCTCTGTCATCAGTTGCTCTTTCATATGGGAACTCATTGGCCTGTTACTCCACAACATTGATTGTGTCAGAGTTTCTCCTGCTGTGCAGTTCCATCTGAACGTTTATACTGATTTCCTATGGAAGGCTCCAAAGTATCTTCATACGGCAAGTGATCAGATGTTTCCCACTCCACTGGTTCCTTCTTAATTCAAGGATCCATTGCTCTATCCTGCTCTGATGTTATCAGAGTTGGATTTTCTACACTAAATCCTTCACTTTGCAGGTAATCCATAGCCTCAGTTTCTATTTCTTTAACTACTCCATTACTAATCCTCTTTCTACCTTTCCTCTTTTTTTTCTTATTTTTGTACTGTAAAATGTTCCATGTCTTGATGCCTTTCCCTGTATTTCTCTTCAAATATCTTTGGTGTTGCTCTTTTTGTATTGATTATTTTTGCTTTCTCCTTTGCATAAATATTGCACCATATACAATCTCTTTTTCTTTCCCATGTCCATATTTCTTCTTCAGATGTCTTCTGCTCCACCTGTTTCTCCCCACTTTGGGGACTTGTTCCTTCATGCTGTGATATAACATGTGTTGGACTTACTACACTAAATCCTTCACTTCTTAGGTATTCCATAACTTCAGCTTCTATTTTTTTATCTTCTGTTTACTAATCTTCTGTTCTGTGTTCCCTCTTTGTGCTCTTAGTGTTTGCATTTTGGAATTTTCTATATCTGGATGCCTTTGCCTATATTTCTCATTGGATATCATAGGGGTTGTCTTTTTTGTATTAATTTTGCTTTCTCCTTTTCATAAATATTACACCATATCAGATCTCTCTTTCTTTCCCATGTCCATATTTCTTTTTTATACCTTTCAAAAGCCTCTAGATTTTGTTCTTTATATTATCAGAACTTCTTATTTGCTTCTTTTTCCAAGTGACCCAAGGTTTCTTGGTCTATATAATGTTTTTCATAAATCTGTTGTATTAATGAACCCATATTTTTATTTGAAGCTTCTGAGAGTTTTTCTTGTGGAAGTATTTTTCTTTCCTCTAATATCTCTGTTAATCTTTTTGCATATCTTTTGCTTGGAAATTCTGGGCTTCTTGCATAATAGTGACAATACATAATTCCTTTCTTATCCTCAATAGTCCACTCTATGGTCTTTATGGCTCTTTTTTGACCTCATATTTATGGCTCTTTTTTGGCCTATCATTTTTTGTGATTTTTGTGCACTACTATTTCCTTCTACAACTTGGGGGTCATTCTCCCCCTGGGCCTGGCCTAGTCCCATTGTAGGAATGTTTCCACGTCTTGAAGATTTTACACTGTCATTTTTTCCAGTCCTGGCACCAGTGCATCTACCAGGAGTGGGCACTTTCTTATCCTGGGTCTTGTGCACCAGCTATCTTTTTACCTTTTAAACTACTTCTGTCTATGATATATGCTATATAAAATGCAGTCTATATATCAGTGTCGTCTTGGTGAGATTTTGTGAAAAACAGGGTCCATCTTGTGAAGGTACTCACCAAGACTTCAGGAATTATTCAGTTCCAGGAATACTACTCTCCTTTGCTTGACGACTTATCATCTCTCCATTCACACCCCTTGACTTATCATCTCTCCATTCAAGCAAGAACACAAAGGATGATATTGCTGAAAACCAATTTCAGTGATCATTGAGTGTTGCACTTTTCTCTTTGCTTTAATGGAAGCATAATAAAGGGCACTCACTTGCCTGTAACTCTGACAAGTACTGTAGGTCACAAGGTTGTTGGCACTGTACAGGAGGAATCCATTTAGGTAAGTGCCATTTAGAAAATTGTTTCCGCTGTGTGATCACAGAGGTGATGTATATAATTTAGAGGTCTGTGAGATGTGTCTCCCTACATGGAGAGACCACAAAAGGGCTTGTGCTGTAATACACTAAAAGTGGCTTTCAGCAATATTTTTTAAAAACCTGTGTCTGTCAGACTGATCCTGTTCGATCTATAATGATGAATCCTTCAGAAATGGGGTCTTCCAATAATGGACCTCTTTGCATCTGAACTGTCAGCTTCAGAGATTTTGTTGTTTGGTCCTATTCTGCAGAGCATGGACAGTGAACTCCTTTGAGATCTCATGACTTGGAAGTCTGACTTTATATTTTTCCACCACTATCACTATTAACAATGGTGCTTTGAATGATCAGGATGGACAGGGACAGAATCTACATGTGGCCCCCTCTTTGACATAAGTAAACATGTTTTTTCAGATTGCACATATTCAACAGAGGGCCCTCTTCCACACTGTGCTCTTCTCACACAAGTGAAGGTCTTCTCTTGCACTTAGTCCTAAAAATCCTGAGGCTGGGAGCATGGATCACCTCTGCATGATATCTGTTAAGGATCAGCTTTCAGAAACGGTGATAAACATCTTATAACAAGCCTGAAAGCTTAACAATAGAAAAGATTAATTTAGCTAAGTGGAAACAATTTTCTAAATGGCACTTAACTAAAGGGATTCCTCCCCCCATGTGGGGGGCTTGGCTCCCACACTCCCTGTAAATTAAATATATCAACTCCGAGATCGCACTACAGTGGGAAAAAGTTAATTTCCTAACCCACTGTATCACGATCACTATAAAGAATGTACACATAATGTCTATATCACTTACCTGTATGACATAAAAAACACATACCGAATGGCAAAATAAACACTATATAAAGAATATTAATTCCTACTCTATATAAATAATTATAGAAATGAAAACTGCAACATCTTATAGTGATATCACAAGATTAACAGCTTAAACTATAACATTTACATATGTGCTGATACACTATTACATATTATACATTTTAGATGTTATGAGTTTTAGATGCTATGGGTTTTAGATGTTCTGGTCACGATATTATGTCTAAAAAGCATTCTTTTGATATACTGGTTAATCTCATGCATGTTATTAAATGCTAGTTCGATATTGTACTTATCAGTCTAGAGCTCTTTTGCTATAACATTTTCTATATAGCCTGTATGTACTCTGTATTACTGTGGTGCTCTTCAGCAAACCTCCTGCTAATCTACCTTCAGCTTACATTTCTAAACGTGTTTACCATCTCTCTAGTCTTATACTTTCCCCATGTTCGCTTGTTCTGACTCACTGTGGCCCTCCCTCCATCTCCTTTTATAGTAAGCATTAACTTTATTGCCTAAACATAGTTTGGCAGTTTAGTAGTTTTTTTCTTTTCTTTCCTTTCAGAGCCTATGGTCACTACATCCAACCAAAATCCCAAACATTTTTGCTGAGAATTTTGTCTTTGTGCAATGTAAGCAAATTTAACTTATAGAAGCTTGCTGTGTATTAACTTCTTATACTGAAATATGTGCCTGCCTGTGCCAGAAATAAGTTTTGACATCCCCCACCTCCGGCAGGGTTGTCCTTGCACTCTAATACTAAGTTTGCCATTTTCCCTTCTCTTGACCAACAGATTATATCGTTTGCCAGTTACTCAGTCTTCCAAGCTGTCATGTTTCTGCATTCAGGAAATAAAAGAAAACCTGTTCTACTTCGTACCTCTCTGCTAATTGCTTTGTAGTGGCTATAAACTGATTACTTTCTGTTATAATTTGACCTGAGGGTAAGAAGGTCAATGCATTGCTAAAACTCCCTTCACTCTTTTCTTCTCTAGCACCTTCCTCACACTGCAGGTATGTGTCAGACATATTCCATTTCTATTTGATCTAAGACTATGTAGAACAATGAATATATCTTAATAGTGTGTTGTGTTTCTATCAATTTCATTCAAATCATGTAATCTTTACATTTGTTGAGCTGTGCCCTTTAAAAAGTGTGTAATAGTTTCTGCTGCTTTGATCTCTCTCTCTCTCTCTCTGTGTATATATATATATATATATATATATATATATATATATATATACACACACACATATATATATATATATATATATATATATATATATATATATATATGTATATACCAGACCTCAAAGAAACATTATTGGTCATGTAGGAAACGCAAGTGCTACCTAAATGAACTTTTGAGTGTCAGCTCTTTTACAAGAGAAACAAAATTCTAAAAAACAGAAATTATAAGTATTAAAGAATAAAATAACTATAGTACAAAAGTAAATATCTAGGTAGCCGATGCACATGCTTGTACACTATTTATATACACTGGACAACACTGACTACTAGATGATTAACACACGAAAACTAAGTACACTATACACAGATATGAGATTGGGTGATATTGCACATAAAGAAATGATTGGAATTGCACTTGAATGAGAATATATTAATTTTAGTATGCAATAAATAAATAGAATTACTGTGTGGAAAAAAGGAACTGAATGAGAGCGTAACAATTTATTATAGTTTTGATAGATCCAGATTTACATCAGCATTAATGAGTCTTGCTGCAGTTGGATAAAAACTGTTCATGAATGTGGAGATCCTGAAGCAGATACTCCACAACCTTCTACCAGATGCAAGTTTAGTGAACCAACCTTACGCTGGATGAGAAGTATCACTCAGTATTTTGATGGACCTCTTTTTACATCCCATTTCAAAGAGCTCCTGTAAGGTAGGAAGGCTAGTGCCCACAATCTTTTCTGCTGTTCTTATTATTCATTGTAGCTTCTATATATAGGTCTATATCAGTTCATCGAAACAGCTCAACATCGAATACAACATCCTTGAACAACTAACCACGAACTCTAAAAACATCGAAAGCTCAGAACAGCAAATTTTTTTTCCCTGGGAAAAAATTCACTGTTCCAAGAAACACACACACACAACACAAGCATACCAAAAAAACAGCAATCCACACACATACACTTAAAATCCTACATCTAACCCTACACTAAACTGTACATACAGTACTATCTATCCACTATTCTTAACCCAAACCCTAACCCTAAGGTCCGTCACTATCGCACACTCACCCGCGTCCTAACCCTAACTCACATACTCCGCCCTAACCCTAAAATCTATCACTATCGCACACTCATCTCACCCGCGCTCTAACCCTAACTCATATACCTCGCCCTAACCCTAACGTCCACACAGTCGCACACTTACCTGAACCCAACCTGTCACTTTCCACCACAGTGCTGAAAATAGCGAAGCCACAGAAACGGACAACCGAATTCTTTCCCTAGGAAAAAATGTGGTTATCTGCAGCTTCTCTATTTTCAGCGTTTGCTGTTTTCAGTTCGATATTATATATATATATATATATATATATATATATATATATATACACACACACACACACACATACAGAGAGAGAGAGAGAGATTTATAAAACACTCTTGATATACTGGTTAATCCCATGAATGTTATTAAATGGTGGTTTTATATTATGATAACTTGTTCTATACAACTCTATGTATACACTCTATTACTGTGGTTCTCTGTCAGCATATCTCCAGCTAACCTACTTTCAGCTTACATTCATAAACTTTTTTACCATCTCTGTACTCATACTTTCCCCATATTCTCCCACTCTGACTTTCTCTAGTCCTTCCTTCATCTCTTTTATAGTAATTATTAACTTTATTGGCTAACAATAATATGACAGTTTAGTAAATTATTTCTGATTTTGTTCCTTTCAGAGCCTGTGGTCACCACATCCAACCCCAATATTGCAGAAGCTCTACCAGAATGATCAACTCCCAAACATTTTCACTGAGAATTTTGTCATTGTTTAATGTAAGCAAATTGTAGAAACTTGCTGTGTATTAACTTCATCTAGTCAAATACGTGCTTGCCTGCCTAGAAATTGTTAACCCCCTGACAGACTTGTCCTTGCACTCTAAGGACCACTTACAAACTTGGCCACTTTCCTTTCTCTTGACCACTAGATTACACTGTATATGTGAGTTAGTTTTCATGGCTGACAGATGCCTGCATTCAGGAAATGGAAGAAAACATGTTCTGCTTTGTACCTCTCTGCTAATTGCTTTGTATAGTGCCAATAAACTGATTACTCTCTATTATCATTTGACCTGAGAGTGGAAGAGTCACTGTAGTAGAATGTATTGCTAAATAACCCCTTACTATTCTGTCCTCTTTCACTCAGTCAGCAACTCCCTCACATTGCAGGTTTGTATCGTATTTTATTGCATTTCTTTTTGTTCTAAGACCGTAAAGAGCAATTAATAGAACTTGGTAGTGTGTTGTATTTGTATCAATTTCATTCAGATCATATACGCTTACATATGTGAGCCTGTGCCCTTTAACAAGTATGTAGTGTCAGTTTCTTGTGTCTTGGTATATATAGATATAGATATCTTTATAAAATGCTGTTTTAATACACTGGTTAATTCCATGAATGTTAATAATGTTGGTTTTATATTGTGCTTATAAATGTAGTGCAGTGTTACGATTGTTCTACACAGCTCTCTATATACACTGTTTTACTGTGGCTCTCTTATCACTATACCACCTGCTAACCTACTTTCAGCTTACATTCATAAACTTTTTTACCATCTCTCTATTCTTATACTTTCCCCACATTCTCTTGTTCAGACTTACTGTGGCCCTTCCGCCATCTCTTTTTGTAATAATATTAACTTTATTGCAACCATATGACAGTTGAATAGAGTTTTTCCTCTTTTCTTTCGTTTCAGAGCCTGTGGTCACTACATCCTACCCCAGTACTGCAACAGTTCTGCCACAAATGCTCACTCCCAAACATTTTCACTGAGAATTATATCTTTGTACAATGTGAGGAAATTTTTAACTTGAAGAACTTTGCTGTGTATTAAATTCATCTAGTCAAAATACATATCTGCCTGTGCTGGAAATTAGTTTTTAACATCCACTCTAAAGACCACTTACTAATTTGGCCATTGCCCTTTCTCCTGACCAGTAGATTACACTGTATACTGTCAGTTACTTAGTTTTCCTGGCTGACAGGTTTCTGCATTCAGAATATGAAAGAAATCCTGTTCTACATTGTACCGCTCTGCTAATTATTTTTATTGGCTATAAACTTGGTCTCTCTTATAATCTGACCCAAGACTGGGAGGGTCACTGTAGTAGAATGTATTACAAAATATCCAGTCATTGTTCTCTCCTTTTTCATGCAGTCACCAAATTCCTCACAGTGCAGGCATGTTCTATGTTATCAAATTTCTATTTGTTCTAAGACTGTATAGAAGAATGAATAGACCCTGGTAGTATGTTATATTTGTATCAATAAAAAGTCAAATCATATAAGCTTTATGTATGTTGAGCCTCTAAACTTCACCAAGTATGTAATGTCAGTATCTTGTGATCAGATATATATAACATTCTTTTCATATAGTGATTAATCCCATGAATGTTACTTAGTTCATAGGTTCATAGGTAGGTACTAGGCTATCTGCCCGAGGGCATTTATAAGCCTAGCCAGAGTGTGTCGGCTTTCGCCACCCCATTGATTAATTAACTGAGCTTCTGTCAAGCAGAGCCAATGAAGTTATCCCAGGGGTGTATTTACTGTTACGCATCCACTCGTCAAGGCTTCTCTTGAAGAGTGTTAGTGAGGGGCTCTGCCTAATGTAGTTAGGAATTTTGTTCCAAAGCATGGGGAGTCTCTGTGAAAGGAATCTATCCCTCCAGCATGTTCTATTTATTGTTGTGGCGAGGTTTAGCTCACTAGCGCGTGTGGCTCACAGTGACTTGGATTTCTTTAGGTGGAGCATGTCAATCAATTCTGAGTTGGACATGGCTTTGTAAGTCAGGCAGAGATCACCTCTGAGTAAGCGATATGCCACTGAGTACAGCCGGAGTTTTTCAGTCGGGCTGCATAGGACATATGTTTGAGGCCAGTAATCCTCTTGGTGAGGTGCTTTTGTGGTCTTTCCAGCTGTTGGAAGTGTCTTGTGAGGTACATCCCAAATGGGGCATTGTACTCTATGATGGGTCTGATGAGTGACGAGTAGAGGGGCACTATAACTTCTTTATTTCTAGATGCGAACCCCTTAGTAATTAGATGGGCCACATAGAAGGATTTCCTAACTACTTTGGCAATATGATTGTCAAAGGAGAGATTACTATCTACCTGGGTCCCCAGATCTCTTATTACCTCTTCTGCATTAAGGGGGCTGCCGCCTATGTGGTAATTCGTGGGTGTTTTGTTTTTCCCAAACAGGATGACTATGCATTTTTTGGCATTTAGCTTGAGGCCATGACTTTGACACCAGGTGTCTGTCTCAGTAAGGCCTTTTTGAAGGATGTCCGTGTCAGCCGGAGAGTCAATTATGGCTCCCAGTTTGCAGTCATCGGCGAACTTGGTTAGCCATAGTCCTCCTGTGTTTGCCTGTACTACTGAGAAATATATGCTGAACAGTAGGGGTCCCAGGACCGAGCCTTGTGAGACACCACTTGTGACTGGTTTAGAGTTGGAACTGGAGCCCACTATTCTTACCGTGTGAGTTCTGTCTGTAAGCCAATTGGCAACCCATCTTGTGATGTAGGGGTTTATGTTCAGGCTGGTGAGTTTTTCTATAATACCTGAGTGAGGAATGGTGTCGAACGTCTTGGCGAGATCAAGGTAGGCTGTGTGAACCACCTTTCTCTTGTCTATGGCCTTGGTGACTGTCTTGAAGAAGTCAACCAGGTATAGTAGGCATGATCTGCCCTTAACAAAGCCAAACTGGGTCGGGTCAAGTGTTTGGAGGTTCCCAATGTCTTTGTTAATGAGTTCCATGATAATGCACTCCATAGCCTTGCAGACCAGGCTAGTCAGGCTTATGGGGCGGTAGTTACCATGGTCAGTTTTGGCCCCTCCTTTGTGGAGCAGAATATCTATGGGCACGTAGCCTGTGGAGAGGCTGAGGTTGAGCAGCGGGTTTAGGTGGGGGGGGGTTAGTTTGTTCTGTAGTTCGTGCAAGACACAGTCTGGGACACCATCTGGCCCCATTGATGCTGTGTTTTTGGCTTTTGAAAGGGCTGTTTTCACCTATGCTTCTGTGATTTCCGGGACACTACACTTTTCCGGTATTGTTGTGGGCCCTTTTGAAGGTGAGAGGGAGGTGAAGTTTGCACTGAATCTATCTGCCAGGATGTTGGCAATATCAGTAGGTTCAGTATATTTTGTGCTATTTTGCACTAGCTCAGAGCATATCTGCAAGTTGCCACTTAGATTCTTGACATAGCTAAAGAAGGCTTTGTGGTTATCTTTCAAATCCTTGGCTATTTTTCTTTCAAAGTTAGCCTTGGATGATTTTATGAGGGACCTTAGTTTCTTACTGATACTGATCAGGGATGTTTTTCCTTCTTGGGATTTGCTTTTTTTCTGAACTAGTTTCCTCCTTTTGTTGTATAACCTGTTTATGGCAGGGGTCCACCAGGCTGGTTTCCTTCACTTAGGGGAGTGAGTCTTGGTTTTGCTAGGGATGGCACGATCCATGCATCCTTGTAGGTGCTCATAGAGTGCAATTGTAAAGGATTCTGCATCTTGGGCAGTGTTATCCTTTAGTGTGGGGGC
Organism: Protopterus annectens; assembly: GCF_019279795.1. Taxonomy (NCBI): domain Eukaryota; kingdom Metazoa; phylum Chordata; order Ceratodontiformes; family Protopteridae; genus Protopterus; species Protopterus annectens. The sequence goes on along the minus strand of NC_056727.1, from coordinate 178,685,362 downwards.
TGTGAAACTTACCACCTCTGCCTTAAGTAAGGTAAAGTTTGCTTTAGAAAAGTTTTTCACTGTGGTTTCCTTGGTTGGGGGTGGTGGTGGAGTGTGGACATCCAGGGTGATTAGTTTATGGTCTGATCCAACCAGTGATGGGTTGACCTCCGGTACGGAACACCTGTCGCCCATGTTGGTGATGACCAGGTCCAATATGCTGTAGCATTTGGTAGGGGAGTTTACCAGCTGATCCAGGGCATTTGAGTTGATAAATTCCAGGAAGCGCTGAGCCTGGGAGTTTGTACTCAAGTAGTTTTCCAAGTTAATGGTAGGGTAATTGAAATCGCCCAATATCAGGGTGTTCGGTAGGACCTTCATGTTTTCCAGTGTCTCCAGAAAGGTGGAGTGGTGGTCCTGGGTCATGGAGGGTGATCTGTAGCAGGCCACAATTTGCATTGCAGATTTGCCCGATGTTAGTTGCACATGGATGATCTCAGAGGTATCATGCTGCTCCACTAACCTGGAGGTGTGGGTATCCTTGATGAATATGGAGACACCCCCTCCTTTTGTGTTTCAGTCCATGTTCTGTGGCCAAAATGTGTGGTATGAGTTGTAGCCCAGTAGTGCTGGAGTGCTCTCTGGAGCCTTGAACCAGGTTTCAGTTACTGCACAGATGTCAACGTTCTCCATACTTAGGAGTGCTTCGAGCACATACATTTTGAGATTTAAACTCCTGGCGTTGAGTAGCATAACCCTCATTTTTTTTACTTGTGCTGTTTACGGAGGTGGGTTTGAATTTTGAGCCTTGCCTAAAAAAGGCACTATGGGGGCAGCAAGAGCCTTGGCCAGTATTCGAAAGCCAAGGGGTGACAGGTGCAAGCCATCTCTTGCAAAGCAACACGGCTTGTCGAGCATGTCATCCCAGGCTGACAGACACTGAATCCTCTTTGAATGACACCAGAAACTTAGTCAATTGTTGAAATTGATCCTTTGTTCTTTATACTGAGGTATCATTCTTGGTGAGGGCAGGATGCTACTCAGGGTCATACCCACCTGGGCTACATGATCAGAGAGCTCTTCCATGTCTCTTTTCAGGTAGTACAGGGAGGTACGTCTCAGGTCATTCACACCAACATGAACAATGACAGAGTCATATTTGTACTTGTTCTGGAGTGACCCGAGTGCTTGTGTTATGTGGCAGATTCTGGCTCCCGACAGGCAGCTAACAGTAACCTTCTCCTTGTCCAGCCTAGTGAGTGGGGCGTGATGGTTTTATATTTTGCTTATCAGTGTAGTGCTAACTTGTTCTATATAGCGCTACTGCAGTGGTGGTGCTGCTGTAGCATTGTCACCTCACAGTAAGATGTTGTCCTGTTCGATTATCAGCTGAAGCGTCTTCTGTGTGGAGACATGCGTGAATGGGCGTACCTTTGTTGAAAGTTGTGCATCAGGGGTGGCAACTCGGTACGTAAAAATCTACTGCCAATCATTAGTGGACCAGAGTTCCGCTGTGGCGATCCCTAACCGGGAAAAGCCGAAAGATACAACAACGTTCTATATAGCGCTCTCTCTATAGATATATATATATATATATATATATATATATACACACACACACACTGTAGTATTGAGGTTCTCTATACGTATACCTCCTTCTCAACTACTTTCAGTTTAAATTGTCAACTTTTCTTACCACCTCTATTTTTATACATTCTCCATATTCTCTTGCTCTGATTCACTGTATCTTTCCTCCATCTCTTTTTATTTAAAGTATTAACTGGATTGCCTCAATAAAATATGACAGTTTAGTAGAGTCTTTCTCTTTTCTTTCCCTTCACAGCATGTAGTCACAATGTCCGACCCTGATACTACAAAAACATTACCACAAGGGTCAACTCCAAACATTTTCACTGAGAATTTTGTCTTTGTACAATGTATCCAAATATGACTTGAAGAACCTTACTGTGTATTAGCTTCATCTAGTCAAATATGTGCCTGTCTGTGCCGGATATTAGTTTTTAACATCCCGTCCTCTGACAGACTTCGCCTTGCATGCTAAGGACCACTTAATAAGTTGGCCACTACACTTTCTCTTGACCAATGGATCACACTGTATATGCCAGTCACTTAGTCTTCTTGGCTGACAGGTTTATGCTTTAAGAAAATAAAAGAAAACCTGTTCTACATTGCATCGTATTGGCCATAAACTGAATATCCTCTGTTATAATTTAACTTATGGTGGAAGCCCGCTATACTCTACCTCGCTAAACTCAGCTTCACTTCACTCCTATACCTTGCCACCAGTTCCAACCCAACCCCTCTTTATTTTATTTATTTATTTGACATTTTTTGACTGGGAATGTCTAATTGAGCTAGAGCCCTTTTTCAGCAGTGGCCTGGGAGAAAACCTCCACAAAAAGCACAACAAATTGGTTACAATATTAGCATTCTTTGGGAATAATACAGAGCATTTAGAGTATAGTACACAAATTGTTTACTAAATGTTGCATCTTTTGAGATCATACAGAGCATGCAAAAGAAAAGCAATTAGTTAATTTATAAATAACTGTCATAGTTGATCAATTATAGAATAGAAATGGTAAGATTTATTTCAAAGAAATGGGGGGATAAGCAGTCAAAACACAAGTTAGGTAAAGTAGAGAGAACAGTTAGAACCAGGTGAGTTAGAAAGTAAGTAAGTAAGTGAAAGAGTACTAGTAGTTGAATAATTACAGTTATTAGTTAGAAGGGGCTGAGAGAGTAGGTTTAAGGGTTGGTGTTGATGGGGGAAAGTTTATACTGGGATTTTACAGAGATATGTCCAGGTGTTTAGTAGGTATTCTTTTAGAGCTTTCTTGAATTCATGTGCATGGCATATCTTTCTGAAGGGCATATGTAGCTTGTTTCAGTATAGGGCAGAAGACTAGATATATAGATTTTGGCCTATTAATCTTTTGGGCTTTTATATTTCCAAGTGTAGCTGGTCAGAGCTCCTGATGGTTCTAGAGGGAGTATAAAGAGAGATGAGTGAGGAGATGCCTGTGCAGGAAGAGGCCTTGTTTAGGATGGAATGAATGATAAAGAGCTGAGAAAGAGAGATGGTGGGTGAATTGCCAGTTTAAAGTTTTGAGAGAGAGTTGTAATGATGTGAGTTTGTGGGCAGGTTAGCAGCAAACCTGGCTATTTTGTTGTAAGTTGTTTTGAGTTTAGCTAGTAGAGAGGATTGTAGGTTAGTTAAGATTTGTGAGATGTAGAAATGGCTGGGAAGAAGGTAGGCATAGACAAGGGAGTCTAGAGTCTTTTGTAAGTATTTTTTTATTTCTGTAAAGTAATCCAAGTTTTGGTGTGTTTTCTTTATGCAGTGGTGGACAAGTAGGTCAAATTTGAGTTGGCCTTCAATGATGGTTCCAAGAAGCCTAGTGTGAGTTTCCACACTGATGATGGTGCTGTTAAGTGAAGTGATAGAGAAGGTAGGTTTAAGATGTATGAGAGATTTTGGGAGGAATAGGAAAAGATTAGTTTTTTTTGGAATTAAGGATAAGTTGGTTATTGGAGAGCCAGTTTTTGATAGAGGTATAGTAGTTTTCAGTAAGGGTGTGCAGGTCTGCGAGGGTATCAGACGTGGAGATGATTGTGGAGTCACCAGCATATTGTATGAGAGAAGAGTGATGACAGAATGTGTAGAGCTGATTGGTGATGATGTTAAACAGTAGATGACCAAGAATTGACCCTTGAGGAACTGCCCTGTTGATGGGGAGAAAGGGTGACAGTGAGGAGAGCCATTTGAAGGACTGCTGTCTGTTGGAGAGACAGCTGGAAAACCAGGCAAGTTTGGAAAGGAGCATGAGGTGCAAGACATTGTCAAAAGCTTTAGAGAGGTCAAGAAATAGACAGGAAATGAGTTTGTTATTGTCTCTAGCTAGAGAGATAGAATTTGTAAAAGAAATAAGGCAGTAGTAGTACTGTGGTAGGGATGGAAGCCATGTTGGGTGGTAGTGAGTAGATTTTCTTGGAGTAAATAGTCCATGAGCTGCTTATGTTCAAATTTTTTGAGTATTTTGGAGAGGGGGACAGTATAGCTATTGGCCGGTAGTTAGATAGTTTAGTCCAGTTACCTCCCTTTGGATAGGTATGGTAAAAAATTGCTTCCAGAGGTTGGGCACAGTGGATTCATGGATAGAGTGGTTGATAAGGATGGAGATTGGGTGGGCTATTGAGTTAGTAGCTAGCTTAAGGAAGAGTTGAGGTAGGCCGTCCACAGATGGAGAGTGTAGCTTAAGCTTATGAAGGAGATTTTTGTGTAGCTAGTGGAAACTGGTTTCAGAGAGAGGGAGTGGTTTTGGTTTGAGGGGGTGGTGGGGTTAGTGAAGTTAGAGAAGTTAGAAGTCTGCATAAATTTACTGATAATGTCAATGAAGTATGAATTAAGGATAGCAGCTGTTTCAAGGGGAGTGTTACTTGGACAGGGGTTAGACGTTGTGGGGTTTCTAGGGTGAAGGATTTGGTTGATAGTGTTCCAGAATTTTTTGGGGTTGCAGAGATGGGTTGTCTGGGGTTTTAAGCAAAAGTTTTTCTCGTCATTATTGACTTGTTTTTGGTAAGGTTACATTGTTCTTTATATGTTTGGTGATGGATGGGGGATTTAGTCTTAATCCAGAGTTTCCAGGCATTGTCCTTTTTGAGCATGAGAGAGTGAGTGGATTGGGATAGCCAGGGAGATCAGGAGAGATTTAACTCCAATTTTCCCAAGAAGAGCAAGGGAGCCAAGTATGGTTAGAAAGATATTAAATTTTTGTACTGCATCATCTAGAGGAAGGTATGATAGGAAGGACCAGTTTATGGAGGTAAGTGTGTTATTGAATATGGACAAACGAGGTAAAAAGACAAACTGGTAACTAGAATATACAAAGTATCCAACAGACTCGGCAAGCCACAAAAGAGAGACCAGTGCTGTTTATTGAATGAAGCACTTTTCGTTGCCGTATTACGGCAACTTCATCAGATTAATACACACAGAATACCTTACAATTTTAAATAGTGAATACACAAATCACATGATCAGCAATCAGCTGATGTTGAATATGTCACAATATGAGTCAACACATCAAATCAAATAAAATAAATAAAACAAGTTTCTCTTACAATTTGACTGAATATAAATCTAAGAGTAAAAAAATTCCTTGCCTAAAACCAACGGAATTCCCGCTCACTTCGGGTACTAAATATACACTAAAATGACTTATTAACTTATTGAGCTTAATGTTCAAATCTATTAGTTTACAACATTAACCTTAAGTAAAACACTACCTTACCTATCAGCTGTTTAACTACAAGTAACAACGTATAGGGTAAATGACAGCTTAGTTACAATTTCTTTTTTGTGTGTGTGTATGGTGACTTCACCCTCCACAAAGAATTCATAACTATAGAACAATGCTGTCCATTATAATTTGAACACCCTATCATGTCAAACCGGACAAACTAGTTTGACCGAAGATGTATACGTACGGAAAAAACAGACAATAGAAATTGTGAATACTGGGTAATACTAAACATGTACATAATGTACAATCATAATATAATATAAGGTATTCTGTGTGTATTAATCTGATAAAGTTGCTGTAATACGGCAACGAAAAGCACTTCATTCAGTAAACATCACTGGTCTCTCTTTTGTGGCTTGCCGAGTCTGTTGGATACCTTGTATATTCTAGTTACCAGTTTGTGTTATTGAATATGTTAGGGTGGAAGTTAGAGACGCTATGAGAGTCTTTGAATTTATCGAGGGGGGAATCTTTGTATGCAGATTGGAGAGTGGTTACTAATGGAATCGTGTAGTGTTGTTGGGTAGTGGCATAGGTCAGGATTAGAAACCAATATTCAGTCCATGATAGAACAGGTGATGGTTGGTTTGTTGAAGTGGGCTGGGATGAAGATAAGTTGTGTGAAGCCATGCAAGTAAATGCTAGAGCTAGGGGAGTTGGAGGTTAGGCATTGCCAATTGATGTTGACATCTAATAACAGGGTGGTTTTGTGGGGTATATTGTGTATGAACCAGGAGAGTATTTGTTCTAATATAGGAATATTGTTACCAGTGGGTATATATATTGCAGCTATTGTTAGTGTTTTGTGGTCATTTAGCTTGCAGTTTACAGATAAGAGTTCAGCAGGGTGAAAGGTGGGGGATGAATTGGTCATAGGGGACAAGTTAAAGTGATCAGAGTATATTATGGCAACACCTCCTCCTTTCTTGTTAGGTCTGTCTAGGTGAATGATGCCAGAAGTGAGAAATTCATTGTCAGAGATATGGAGTTTGAGCCAAGATTCTGTGAGAGTTATGTCTGGATAGTATTGTGTGATCCAAGCCTGGAATTCACAAATTTTGTTTAGGATACTATGTATAGTAAGTGAGAATAATGTTGGCTGTTTAGAGGGAGAGTTTGGATGATGGGGTGCAAGTTGTGTGGGTTGATGTTTAGATGAGGGGGTTGGAGAGGGGACCAGGGTTGGTGTGGCTATCGCCTGCAAGGGGTATGGTATTGCTGGGGTATAGTAAAGTAGTAGGCGTGAGTTGGTGGAAATTATATTTAGGTTTAGTTTTGAGGGGGAAAGGGGGTGGGTGATGTTTTGATCTTGGGTAGGAGTTAGTTGGTGGTGAAAAATAGAAAGGGAGATATGGTGAATGAGTAATAGGTCTGTGTGTCTAAGGTAATGTGAGTGGAGGTAGGTGAAAGGTCTAGGGGATTGAGTGGAGTATGAAAAGAGGAGAGGTAGGAAAGGAGAAGAAGAAGAGGTGTAGAGAGGAAGGTAAAATACATGTTGAGGTTGTGAACAGTGTTAGTGATGAGGAGATTACGGTGTGTGGATAGAGAAGGAAGTGAGTGCACTAGTGTAGGGATTGGTATGAGTTTGAAAAAAGAGTTGTGGTTAGAGTTTTAGGTTAAGTGAGGAGAAATGTTGGAGGGGAAAAGTTGGAACAAGGGAAAAGTAAAAACAGCTAGAGAGTTAAAGTAACAAGAGGAAGTCTGAGTTTTAAGCATGTAAGGGTGTAAAGTTGGTCAACAATGTAGCTAGAGAGGGATGTGGAGTATAGATTAACTTAGAAAGAGAGTGTAGATAGGGAGATATGAAGATGGAGGGAAAGATGTTAGGGTGTGACTGGATGATGATGGAGAGAGGAGTGGAAAGGGGATATTAACTTTGCTGAGAGAGTGTTGGTTGAAGAGGTAAGGTAGGGAGGGAAAAGAATGGTGTGTGACTGGTTGAGGGTTGGAGGAAGAGAAGGTGCAAAAGGGGAGGGGAATATCTTAATAAGCTATAAATGTAATGTATTTAGGGGTGTGTGAGAATGGGGGTAGGGTAGGGGAATGGAGCAGGCTGAGATGCGAGAGGCTGTGCATTAAGAAGAAAGACTATCAGCCAGTCAGATATCCAGATCCACTGCTGATAGTTGATGGAACCGGGGAGCTATTTATGAAGCTTTGTTTTATGAGTGAGGGAGAGCTTACCATTAGTACTGTAGAGACAGGAACAGTGTCCAAAAGTTCTGTACAGTAAATAGGGGTACAAATTTAGTAGAAGATAAGTAATACCAATTAGAGAGAAGAATTTACAATGCTAGTTTGATGCGATGACAGAAGGAAGGAGGGGGCTTAGAATGCAGGGACTGAGTTAGTGTGCACACCACAATTCTAGTTTTACCAACTGTAATATTTGATTACACTGAGTTAGTTTATATCTTTTAGAGATGTACGTTGAGCAGTTGGTATGCTTATGCGCCATGCTTGGGGCACTTGCGAGTCTTAATGATGAATTTTCAATCAGTTGTTTTCAGGGGGGGGGTGAAATCACTTTTCCTCAAATTGGGTAAATGTAAAAGTAAAAGAGAAGAGAAGAGAAGAGAACAGTAGTTGGCACCATGGAGAGTAGATAATGTAGTAGTAGTAGTAGTAGTAGTAGTAGCAGTAGTAGTAGTAGTAGTAGTAGTAGCAGTAGTAGTAGTAGTAGTAGTAGTAGCAGTAGTAGTAGCAGTAGTAGTAGTAGTAGTAGTAGTAGTAGTAGTAGCAGTAGTAGTAGTAGCAGTAGTAGCAGTAGTAGCAGTAGTAGCAGTAGTAGCAGTAGTAGTAGTAGTAGTAGTAGTAGTAGTAGTAGTAGTAGTAGTAGCAGTAGTAGTAGTAGTAGTAGTAGTAGCAGTAGCAGTAGTAGTAGTAGTAGTAGTAGTAGCAGTAGTAGTAGTAGTAGTAGCAGTAGTAGTAGTAGCAGTAGTAGTAGTAGTAGTAGTAGCAGTAGTAGTAGTAGTAGTAGTAGTAGTAGCAGTAGTAGTAGTAGTAGTAGTAGCAGTAGTAGCAGTAGTAGTAGTAGTAGTAGCAGTAGTAGTAGTAGTAGTAGTAGTTGTACAAAGCTTAGGAAAGAAGCGAGGAGAGGAAAGACAGAGACTGATAAGAAGTGGCTTAGTTTGTTTTTGTAGAACAAACCAGTTGGAAGGTTATGAAAAACTCTACTATTACTCTACTATTATGCTTTCTACAGACAAATTTCACTTGTGAATCCTATTCCCTAACCCTCCCAAACATCATGTCTACTATCATGTAAACACTCCTGTTTTTTTAATCTAATTCTCAACTTCCATTTCATCTTTTAGCACCATTCCCAATTACCTTTCTCCATGCCATACTGTTTTGCACTGCATACATTTATAGTGTTACCTCTCCCTAACAGCAGCTATCTATTCTACACCGCATCTTCTACTTTGCCCAAATAAACCTTCACTTCTTCCTATTTTGCCTAAATTCTGATAATGTAGCCTTTTAAACCCCCTATCTCTTACATTCCAGAGACAATACTATGACAACCTAATGCTCTTACTTCATAAAAAAATTGTTCTTTTCTACCTACCTACCCCGTATCAGCTTTCAGACTCTACCACCAACAAATATCATTCTACTCTACAACTTTTTTCCTTCTTGATCCCTGCTTACCCACTTGCCAACTATAACATACAGATCTCTTTTCTTAATTATGCTTTTACTTAACTTATCTTCTATTCTTCACCTGCTACTGGGCCATCTCTTATCCTAACATGACTCTAAAATAGCTCTCAATTTATCTCCAACTCTGTTCTAATCACCTATTCATACTTTTTCCCCTACACTTTCCACACATCACACCAAGGCTTTTTAATGACATCCCTCACCTTTTCCTTCAAATACAGACTGATTAACCCCATTTCACCTCAAACCAAAACCAAATTAAGTGGAAAAATACTCTCCAAAAACAAGTTATCTGCAATTCCCCAATATACTAAAGTCCTTCTAGGAGGAGACATTCACCCTAATCCTGGCCCCACCTATCACAATGAACATTAAGAGAATTATCTTCCATACACTACACTGTTCTTACCCTACAATAGTCAATCCTCAGCCTTGATAATCTAACATTTGCTGCCATAAATGTTAAAAGCATAAGAAATAAAATTGCTGAATTACATGCCTGGATTACCCAACATAAGCCTGATATTTTCACTGTAACTGAAATGTAGCTTAAACCTTGTAGAAACAACTCTGAAATTACACCACCCAGTTGTAATATCATCTGTAATGACCATATAAAGAGGAATGTCAGTGGTATTGCTTTAATATTTTCCAGTAAGTACATTTCCCCTTACAACAAACCAATACCAAAATTCAATTCAGCAGAGCTTATTATTTTCCTAAAAATAAACAGTTATAAACAAATATGTTTTACTATCCTCTACATCCCTCCTGGTGACAATATACCTATACTGGAAGACATGCTACATTGGATATCCATAACAATTCTACAAGAAATAATACTATTAGGTGATGTGAATGTCAATTAGTTGGACATAAACTAACTCTCCTACATCTAGCATGAACTTATTTGGTTTCATACATCTAATTAATAGTTCTACACATTATAGCAAGACATCAAAATGCTTATTAGACTGGATCCTAGCATCAGACCCTAGCAAATACACCACCTCAGTACAATATTTGAGTGTCTTAGTGATCATCTCCTAACCTATACAACCAGATATCTCACACATCCACTTAAATAGCATTTTTATAAAACAACGTGCAACCCTTCCAAGTTTAACCCAGAAATGTTCATTAATAACCTTTCATCTATTAACTGGAGCTTCCTAAAAATACTCCATTTGAATTATGCTGTAAATTAATTCAATACAACTTTCCTGAATATCTTTGCACCTCCTACAAGGAAGAGACAAAAACAAATGATGCAATTTGGCTATCCAAAAGGAGCAGAATGCTAATGCAGGACAGAGAGAAAGCATGGAAAAAACAGCAAAAATATAAAACACCACACTATCTTGAAAACTTCAGAATGATTCATAACCGTACGTAAATTAAAGAAGACAAAAAGCTATACTATAATAACTTTCAGAATAAGTAAACACAACCATAAAATATTCTGGACAGCCATTAAAGAAATCATACCCCAGCTATGAAGTCAATGTTAATCCCTCTCTCAGTAACTTGCCACTCAAAACCACAATAGAATTCAGCTCTTATTTCATAGATAGTATAACATCTCTAACCAAGGATTCCACAACATGTAATCCTAACTCTGCCAAGCAGCCATGTATCACCACAGCCACTCTCACCATCAAACCTGTGCCCAGATTCTATATAAAACTAGTCTTAAACTCGAACCATGCTCTTCTTTGGCTGATGACCTTCCAAGCGAGTTCCTAAAAATAGCAGTTGATAGCATTGCCTACCCTTTCTCAATCCTTATGAATAGGTCAGTCCAAAAATACCATGTTCTTTCTCTCTGGAAATAGTCACACATTGTCCCTTTGCACAAAGAAGGAACTACAACAGGCATTACTAACTTTAGACCTATCCAAAATACTTGAACAACATATTAAGAAAAAATGGCTAAACTATCTTCTGCAGGAATAACTCCTATCCTCCGTACAACATGGTTTCCATCCTTCTCATAGTACTAACACTGTACTTCTAACCTATACAGATACTGTCAATAAAGCTAGAGATAATGGCAAACTAGTCTCCTCCTTATTTCAGGTCTACATTACAAGATCGAATGCTTAGGTGATCGAACACCTAAACATCGAACTTGTAATATTGAAAGCAAAAAACAGCGAACGGATGATATAGCGTAGGGAAAGATTTCCCTTGGCTGTTCACCGGTTTTTGCCATTTTGTCTACTGTAGATCAATCTCAGAGTTGGTATATTTAGTTAGGGGTGTGTGGGAGCACAGCCCCCCATGTTGGTGGGTGTAGGGGTCGAAGCCCCCTACTTAGTTTGGGTGTAAAGTTATTTTTTTTCCTTGGACAACCAACATGTTTTCCTGCCCCGTTCTATGTTTTGAGGTTCAATATTACAAGTTCGATGTTTAGTTGTTTGATCACCTAAGCGTTTGATCTTGTAATATAGACACCATTATTTCTAGGCTTATCTAAAACCTTTAATACAGTTTGTCACAGCAAACTTCTACTTCAGATATCCTCACTAGGTCTCTCACAGACCGCCCTTCTATGGTTCAAAAGCTAACTATCCAAATGATGGTCAGTCAGTAAAATGGCACCCCATTCTCTCTTGATACCTTCCAGTCATCCCCAGTGCACCACAAGGCTCTATCCTTGGTTCCCTCCTCTTTAACATTCACACCAGTACCATCCACACATCAACACAACAGGCCTCCCTAATACAGTACACATATGACTTCACACTTATTAGTACATCTGACAACACGGCACACCTCCAAAAATTACAAAGAAAGCTTTAATAGTAGCTGAAACATGGCTTTGTAACTCACAACTCATGCTCAACCCCCCCCCCCAAAAAAAATAACAGAATATTACTTTTTCCCCAAATCCCTCTCCCATGAAAAAAACAAAATTTAAAGTTTTCACTCAATAATACAACCACTGAAATCACTGCTCATAGAAATTATTAGAGATGGTAGTGGATGATAATCTTAAATCCGACCAGCATATACAAAATTGCATAAGAAAAACTCATCAAAAACTAGGGATACTTTATACAGCCAGAAACCTCCTGACTGACACAACTAATGCTACACTTGCCACTACTTATCTTTTTCCACGCTTCTTTATGGTGCTCCCATCCTTACTAACCTTCAAGCATTAAAAAAATCAAAGTTTGAGCAATGCTATAATGAAGTTGCTAAATCTGCCGCAAATACCCATTTCAGAATCCATCACTGTATAACGCTAAAAAACCTAAATTGGTTAGAACTACTCCATCAACAAACATATACGCAGGATCTTATCACCTATAAAATTATCCAGAATCCATCTGCTTGTCCAGCACTAAATAACATTCTGCACAACTATTTTCCCAGTCAGTCATTATGAGCCAATGACCAAAACCCTCCGTCTGTTTACAAACTTATCAACTCTGATTGGCATTGTCTGTACTCGCACTGTGTTGGTAAGACCTGGAATTCCTTATCTCTATCTGTCAGGTCAATACCCTCCAACCCATCATTCAAAACCATTCTGAAAGAATTCTTACCAAAAGCTGGCTCTGTTCTTGCTCATCAACTAAATGTGAACAAATGCTCCAAAAAAACCCAAAATGAGTAGATGCATAAAATACACCAAACACCAACAAAATCCACCAAGACTGGCAAAAAGCTTGAGGAGACAAATCGATTAGTGTGACAAATCTTTAATCTTCACTTTTGTCTAAACCAGACTTCTTCAGAACAAACTTCACATCAGGTTTGTTTCTGTATAAAGCCAAGTGCACCAATAAAAACACACTAACAATTATTTAATCAATTAGATTCAATTAAATAAAAAAAATACTTAAAAAATGCAAACTGAGATGTCGAACACTATTAAAACATAGAGCTCCAATAAAAACATTCTATATAAACCTAATTATAAACTTTCAGCCTTCTTTATTTTAAGAAAAACATTTAGTATTAATAGAATCATTTATTCTGGGTAGTTTATCAGCTCCCAATTTGAGTTGCCATAATGTTTCCTTCTGTTCAGTTCTGTTTTTGTGTTTTCCACCTCTAAGATCGTTTGGTACGTGTTCTAGAATAGAAAAGAAAAATCTTTTGTATTCTTTACATACAAGTGTTTGCTTATACAAGGCATTTTTCATGCCTTTAGTTTTTATAGAATACAGATGCTCTTTAATATATTTTTCCAAGCATCTTCTAGACACCCCTATGTAAAAACATTTGTAGTTTGAACAGACACTAATATATACAATTCCATTGGTCTTGCAATTATATACCTCTGGTATAACTAACGTTCTATCTAAATGTTTTAAATTCACAAAAGGCCCTTCTAAGATGTACCTGCACTCTGAACACCCTCCAAATTTATACATGCCTTATGTTTATCAGGCATTTCATCTATGGGTGTAATTTTGCTAGTAGCATTCTGCAGTAACCTTTTAATGTTATTATTATTTTTATAAACAAACTTGGAATAGTCACCTATCACATTAATCAAGTCAAGGTTCCTCTCCAATATTTTCCATTTTTTTTATTTATAGAACAAATCTCTTTGCTGTCCATAGTCATAGCTACACAGCCAACTGTGGTATTTATCTATCATCTCATTACTTTTTTCACTTTTTGTTCTTAATGGATGAACTAAAATTGGTTGAAATTCAGTACCTCTCTTATTTGTGATCTCATCAACCATCTTTAACAAAATATCCTTTCCATACTCTCTTTGTGTGAACATAGCTATCAATAACTCTATTTCTTCTTCAAACCTGATGTCACTGGTCATCATTATCATTGAGGTTCTAATGAATTTGCTTCTTGGTATGTTCATCTTTGTATGATAGGGGTGATTACTATAGAAGTGGAGGTAGTTATTCATAAACGTATCTCTTCTATGTTTTTCACATACAAATTTATGTTCTAATTCATTCCAGATAATATGTACATCTAAAAAAATCACAGTTGACCATTTGTCTCCCATAGTAAATCTTAAAAAGTCTGACTTCTCATTAAGAGTATGTAATAAGCTGTCAGCATCTTTAGCATTCCCTTCTATGACGAAAAACAAATCATCTACAAATCTACTATAAAATACAACTTTATAAGTATTTAAAAGGAGGGCTAATATAAGGTGCTCCCACAAGCCTAAAACAGTGTTAACAAAAGCTGGTGCAGCAGCCAACCCCATCGCTACCCCTCTTATCCATTTGTAGATTTTGTTATTAAACAAGAAGAAATTATTTTTCAACATATCTAAGAGACTACAATAGAAATAGACATCATTGTTAGAAAACTGTTCTTTCTTAAATAAATAGTTCCTAACATATTCCACCCCTGTTTCTTGGGCTATGCTCGTGAACAAAGAGCAAATATTAACAGTGAAAATAAAATTCTTTTCAGTATCAAAAATGTAAATTTCATTAAAATATCTAAGCTTGTTTAAAATATCCCAAGAGTCTTTAATGTATGACTGCATATTTTGAACAATTAGGTTTAATATAATATTGAAAAACAAGGACATCCCCTCCATAATGTAATTAGGGGACAGAACTATTGGCTGAAAGGGCGGTTCAGTGGAATTCTTGTGAATCTTTGGTATTCGAAACTGGGTTCCCAAGACTGGATTATCAACTTTCATAAAATTATACAAATCTAAATGTACATAACCTTCCATCAAATATTTGTATTACAAGATATATATTGGATTGTAACTAACTTGCACATCTTCTGCCTTTACAAATAAATATTCTTCTTGATTATTCAACATTCTTTTTATAGATTTAATATCTTCATTCTTTTCCATTACCACCAGATCTCCACCCTTGTCTGCCTTCATGTATCTAATGTCTTTATGACTGCATAATTCTTTTAAAGATTGTTGTTCAGCTTTAGTTAAGTTAAAAACATTTTATTAGGTTTAGAATTTAATAATTCTCTAATATCATTCTCACACAAATTTTCAAAGGCCTTTAACATGTTATTCAATGCAGGATTAAATGTACTCAGTCTTTTAAACATACTTTTAGACTAATTAACATTTAAAATGCATATTTCAGATTCAATTTTTGAATATACAGTTTAAGGGGCATTTACGTTAGAACAAATGCATATTTTAAATTTAGGTTTAAATTTTGCACCTACAAAAATAATGGATTTGAATAAAATGTTATTTGAACTTAAACTGTATATTCAAAAACTGAATCTGAAATATCATTTTAAAATGCTAATTTGTCTAAAAGTAAGTTTACAAGACTGAGTACATTTAGTCTTGCATTGAATAACATGTTAAAGGTCTTTGAAAATTTGTGTAAAAATGATATTAAAGAATTATTAAATTCTAAACCTAAAAATGTTTTAAACTTAACTAAAGCTGAACAAGAAGCTTTAAAAGAATTATGCAGTCATAAAGACATTAGATACATGAAGGCAGAAAAGGGCGGAGGTCTGGTGGTAATGGAAAAGAATGAAGATATTAAATCTATAGAAAGAATGTTGAATAATCAAGAAGAATATTTATTTGTAACAGCACATGTGCAAGTTAGTTGCAATTAAATATATACCTTGTCATACGAATATTTAATGGAAGGTAATATAGATTTAGAGTTGTATAATTTTATTAAAGTTGATAATTCAGTCTTGGGTACCCTGTTATAATACCCAAGATTCACAAGGATTCCGCTGAACCACCCTTTCACACAATAATTTCAGCCCCTAATTACATTGCAGAAAGGATTTCCCTGTTTTTTGAGATATGATATTAAACTCAATTGTTCAAAAGCTACAGTCATATATTAAATACTCCTGGGATTTTTTAAACAAGCTTAGAAATTTTAATTGAAGCTACATTTTTGATACTGAAAATAATTTGATTTTCACTGTTGATATTTGTTCTTTGCTCATGAGCATAACCCAAGAAACAGGGGTGGAATATGTTAGGAACTATTTAAGACAGAACAGTTTTCTAATGATGATATCTATTTGTATTGTAGTCTCTTAGATATTATGTTGAAAAATAATTTCTTCTTGTTTAATAACAAAATCTACAAACAAATAAGAGTGGTAGCGATGGGGTTGGCTGATGCACCAGCTTTTGCTAACATTGTTTTAGGCTGGTGGGAGCACCTTATATTAGCCCTCCTTTTAAATATTTATAAAGTTGTATTTTATAGTAGATTTGTAGATGATTTATTTTTCATCATAGAAGGGAATGCTAAAGATGCTGACACCTTATACCATACTCTTAATGAGAAGTCAGACTTTTTGAGATTTACTATGGGAGGCAAAGGGTCAACTGTGAAGTTTTTAGATGTTTGTATTATTTGGAATGAAATATAACATAAATTTGAAAGTGAAATATATAGAAAAGATATGTTTATGAATAATTACCTCCATTTCAATAGTAATCATCCCTATCATACAAAAAGGAAAAGACCGAGAGGTCAATTCAATAGGCCCTCAAGGATGATCACCAGTGACATCAGGTTTGTAGAAGAAACAGAATTATTGATAGCTATGTTCACACAAAGAGGGTATGGAAAGGATAGTTTGTTAAAGATGGCTGATGAGATCAAAAATAAGAGAGGTACTGAATATCAATCAATTTTAGTTCAACCATTAAGAACAAATGGTGAAAAAGGTAACAAGATGATAGATAATACCACAGTTTGCTGTGTAGATAAGACTGTTGACAGTAAAGACATTTGTTCTAAAATTAGAAAAAACTGGAAGATATTGGAGGGGAGCCTTGACTTGACTTATGTGATAGGTGACTATCCAAAGTTTGTTTATAAGAATAATAACAACATTAAAAAGTTACTACAGCATGATAGTAGCAAAATTACACCCATAAGTAAAATGTCTGATAGACATAAAGGTATGTATAAATGTAGAGGGTGTTCAATGTGCAGATACATCTTAGAAGTGCCTTTTGTAAATTTAAAACATTTAGACAGAATGTTAGTTATACCTGGAATCTATAATTGCAAGACCAATACAATCATAGATATTAGTGCCTGATCAAGCTGCAAATGTTTTTACATAAAGATGTCTACAAGATGCTTGAACAAATGTATTAAAGACCCATCTGTATTCTATAAAAACTAAAGACGTGAAAAATGCCTTATATAAGCACACAAAGCATTGCATAGCTATGTCAAGAATCTCGATGGCAACACCCAGATCTGCTCTGAGTTACAGCACAAAGGCACGAAAATTACAGAACCAACTGATATTGCCAACATCCTGGCAGATAGGTTCAGTGCTAACTTTACCCCCCTATCACCCCCTAAAGGGCCCATATCTATACAGGAAGAATGCAGAGTCCCTGTAATCACAACTATGCAGGTAAAAGCTGCACTCTCTAATGCCAAAAACAAAGCATCCATGGGACCAGCCAACACCCCAGGCTGCGTTTTACATGAACTTCAGAACGAACTGGCTCCCCACTTAAGCACCATGTTCAATAATAGCCTCGCATCAGGCTTTGTGCTCACTGAATGGTGCACAGCAACAGTTATCCCACTCCACAAAGGGGAAGCCACCACTGATCCCAGGAACTATTGACCTATTAGACTGATGAGCCTGGTCTGCAAGGTCATGGAACGTATCATCATGGAACTCATAAACAAAGACACTGGTAACCTCCAAACTCTGGATCCCACCCAGTTCAGGTTTGTGAAAGGCAGATCATGCCTCCTGAACCTGATCAACTTCTTTGAGGCAGTCACCAAAGCCGTAGATGAGGGTAAGGTGGTTCACACAGCCTATCTTGACCTCGCCAAGGCTTTCAACACCATCCCCCATTCTGGAATTATAACTAAACTCACTAAACTAGGTATAAATCCCTACATCACATGATGGGTTGCCAACTGGCTCACTGACAGAACCCACACTGTAAAAGTTGCAGACTCCAAATCTGATCTCAAAGCAGTGACAAGTGGAGTACCACAGAGTTCCGTTCTGGGACCTCTCCTGTTTGGTATCTACTTCTCTGAAGTGCAGGCTAACACAAAAGGCCTCTGGCTAATGAAGTTCACAGATGACTGCAAACTAGGAGCCATAGTAAATTCCCCAAATGATGTGGACATCCTACAGAAGGGCTTCGCTGAGACAGATGCCTAGTGTCAGAGCCATGGCCTCAAGCTCAGTGCCAAAAAGTGCAGTGTCATCCCCTTTGGTAAAAACTCTGTACCCATGAACTACCACATAGGCAGCAATCTACTTAACACTGAATGCATGATAAGAGGCCTTGGGACCCAGGTGGACAGTAGTCTCTCCTTTGATAGTCACATCGCCACAGTAGTCAGGAAGTCCTTCTATGTGGCACACCTCATCATAAAAGGGTTCTCATCCAGGAAAAAAGAGGTCATTGTTCCCCTCTACTCGACACTCATTAGACCCATTATAGAGTACAACGTCCCTTTTGGAATGTACATCACAAGACATCTGCAGCAGCTGGAAAGGCCACAGAAGTACCTCACAAAGAGGATTACTGGCCTCAAACAAATGCCCTACACTGACCGCCTCAAAAAACTCCAGCTTTACTCCATAGCATATTGCCTACTCCGAGGTGATCTCTGCCTAACATGTAAAGCTATGTCAAACCCAGAGCTGTTGGACATGCTACACCTAAAGAAATCCCAATCCCTCCAAACTGCACGCTCTAGGGACCTAAACCTTGTCACCACAATAAACAGGACATGCTGGAGGGATAGATTCCTGTCCCAGAGACTTCCCATACTCTGGAACAGGCTACCCATCTATGTCAAGCAAAGTTCTTCATTAGCACTCTTCAAGAAAAATCTTGATGAGTGGATGGGAAATAGGAAATACACCCCAGAGATCACTTCTGTGTCTCTGCTCGACAGTGGCACAGGAAAATACCTTTCTTGGGTGGCGTAAGCCAGGGAACCATGTTGGCTAGGCTTATGTAGGCCCTTGGGCCAATAGCCTAGTACCTACCTATGAATCTATGAATCTATGAATACACTTGTATGTAAAGAATATAAAAAGTTTTTGTTTTCTCTTCTAGAACAAGTGCCAAAAGATTTTAGAGATGGAGAGCACAACAACAGAATTGAATAGAAGGAAATATTATGACAACTGAAATTGGGGGCTGATAAACTACCAGGAATAAATTATTCTATTAATATTACATGTTATTTTTAAAGAAAGAAGGTTGAATGTTTATAATTAGGTTTATATAGAATGTTTTGTATAGGAGCATATGTTTTAATAGTGTTGTATATCTGATTTTGCATTTTTAAGTAAGTTTTTTATTTAATTGAATCTAAGTGATTAAATAATGGGATTTTTTTAGGTAGACTTACCCCGGAGTTGTGCAATGAAGACACAATACTAGTCACAATAGATGTGGTTGACCTTTTTTCTTGCATTTCTAAGGAGGATGGATTGAGAAGGTTTGCAAATAGTATAGGGAAGTATGCTGGACTACCATGGGACACAGTATCATTAATATTGGAATTTATGGATATTGTGTTAAAATATAATTACATATTTTTTGAGGGAGAACACTATAGGCAATGTAAGGGAGTGTCAATGGGGGCAGCATGCACCCCTATTTTTGCCAATTTAGTATATTCTAGATACTGCATGGCAATAAAGTATTACCAGTTACGTTAGGTTTCTGGACAATATATTTATTTTATGGAATGGAAATGTAGACAAATTACATGTATTTTTAGAGTATCTGAATTCCACTAGTGAATACTTGAAATTTACATACAATATGGATAGGAACAAAATTTCATATTTAGACAAGCATATATTTGTTGAAAATGGTAAATTCAAGTCCAGAATATATAGGAAAGATACTTTTAGCAACTCATACTTGCAGTATTCCAGCTGTCATCCATACAGCCAAAAACGCAGTATCATTAAAGGTCAGTATATTCGAGCAGCAAGAATGACCTCAGTTTATACAGACATGGTAGAGGAATTGGATAAAATAGGGAATATGTTCAAAGAAAGAGGATATCCCCCACATTTGATAGAGGACACTAAAAAAGATGTTAAAATGAATGGGGTAAAAGATACCAACCCGTATTAGGTACTGGGTTCACCAGAACCTCTAACAAAAATAAGAATATTGAAGGGGAATATGAAACCAAATTCCGGAGAGCCTGTATATTCCAACATGGACCCTATGTAAAAGAAATACGAAAAATAGTGGATGCCAACTGGAATATAATGAAATCTGAACACACTGTGTACAAAAAGGTAGGAGAACATCTGTTTTTTGTCTCCAAAAATGGAAGGAACTTAAAAAGAGAATTAGAAAGGAAAATATCAAAAGGAAAGGATACATGTAAAGAAGAGGGTACTAGAAAATGTGGGCACTGTAATCAGTGTAGAGAGATTTTGCAGGTACCAACTCTTATACTGGAAGACAAAAACAAAACGGAGGTTAGATTTAGGAAAGGTAATTGTCGTACCCAACATGTTATATATCTAGCTAAGTGCACAAAATGCCTGTGTTACTATGTGGGAAAGACGGACGGGTGCTTAAGGAATAGAATATATGACTACGGATAGTGCATTAGAAAAAAGGACATGAAAAATGCTTTGTATAGGCACCTTAATGACAATACAACTTGTGATACTTTCAAATTTGGAATATTAGAGAGTATTAAAATCAACCCTAGGGGAGGTAACATTCGAAAGAGACTGGGTGAAAGGGAAACTAGATGGCAGATTTCGTTAAATGCATCAGTTTACCCAGGGATTAATGAGAGTATATCTATCAAGCCCATTTTAGAGAATACATACTAAAAAATTACATGGTCCAAGATTAAACCCAACTTTTTGTAGGAATATGGTGTTACAAAACGTACATAGACATCCCTACTTAAACTTGATTTAATTCATTACCAATTAGTTTTATTTTAAATGTGGTTATTTTTAACTGTTTTTTAATAGTATTTAAAAATAAGGTTTTATCAGGTATCAATTAAGACGAACATGAGGTTGTATTTGTATGTAGTCAGTAATGGATATATTATGTTGTAATAGTGTAGGACTGTTTTATGGCACACTATAATGTAAGGTTTATTAGATGCAATGTGTAACAATAGGAATGTAATTATTTGAGCACTGAGCACTTTAAATATGTAATTGTTTTATTGATGCTTA
The DNA here is from genome assembly GCF_019279795.1 of Protopterus annectens. Classification (NCBI taxonomy): domain Eukaryota; kingdom Metazoa; phylum Chordata; order Ceratodontiformes; family Protopteridae; genus Protopterus; species Protopterus annectens. The sequence continues at coordinate 178,664,225 of NC_056727.1, read as the reverse complement.
AGGGCTGAAGTTTAGGATTGGTTAGTAGTATCTATAAAATCTAGCATTTACTAAATGGAAGTGTTCTGAAGAAGTCTACTTTGACGTAGATGAAAGTGCTTAACCTTATATTCATTCATATGTTTTATCCAATAAAAGTAGTTTTTTGTAAAGTAATTGAGAAGAGCAAGTGAAATCCTTCACTCAGAGCAGCGAACGAAGTGTGGATGTAATTGTTTTTCTTTGTGGACTTTTGCTGACAGTGGTATACTGATTAAATAACTGTTAATATATTTTTATTGCTGCACTTAGCTTTATAAGTAAGACTGCGGTGGTGGTGCTGCGGTAGCATTGTCACCTCACAGTAAGACGTCCTGTTCGATTCTCAGCTAGAGTGTCTTCTGTGTGGAGACATGCGTGAATGGGCGTACCTTCATTGAAGGTTGTGCATCAGGGCCGGCAACTCAGCACATAAAAATCTACTGCCAATCATTAGCGGACCGGAGTTCCGCTGTGGCGACCCCTAACTGGGAAAAGCCGAAAGACACAACTTAGCTTTATAAGTAAACAAACTTGATGTGAAGTTTGTTCTAAAGAAGTCTGGGTTAGACGGAAGCAAAGATTAAAGATTTTTCATGCCTATCCATTTGTCTCCTCAAGTTTTTTGCTAGCCTTGGTGGATTTCATTGGTAAATGTGAACAAATACCTTACATCTCCTTACTCTCCTTTCTTCACTCACTTCCTTACTCCTATCAATTTATCTCCCCTGGTTTTCTGTCTAAATATACCATAAGTGTTCTTTTCTCTCACTTTGTATTGCTATTCATATTTGGATTATAGTAACTTACCTTTAATTTCTCTACAAACTAGCTAAAATTTCTCCAACTGTTAAATTATTCTCATATAACTTGTATCTATTCGTAACCAATATTTTCACATTATGTCTAATTTGGTATAATTATTTAAACCATATTTGTTTTTGTTTTTATTTTTTTGCATTATTTTAAGTACCATCAATTTTTTGTTCTCAAGAAAGTCCAGTCAGACTTTCGGTAATCAAATGTTAATAAAGAAATAAATATGAATATGAGGAACCGTTTGTTCTTTGAAGGAATAAAAGCTCAAAGAAGATTGTATCCTAGACACAGATCCTCATGGACGAGTCTATAAGAGACTGAGTACAGGGAGAGGGCTGCCAGTCTGTCCTTATAACTAGGATTTTTGAGACCACTGATCATTTTAGTTAGTAAGCTCTAACATTTCTCAAGTTGCATGATATGCTTAGAAAAATACATGTAAAATGGGGCATTATATTCTGTAATTGGTGTGATGAGATACGAGTAAAATGAAACTAAGGTTTCTTTAGATCAAGTGGATCGGAGATGTCTGTGGAAATTAGTTGAGCTAGAAAGAAGGTTTTCCTAACTACTAAGGAGACGTGATGGTCAAAAGATAAGAAATTATCAAGAGTGCCTGCATCTTTAAAATAATGTCTAATTGAAGGGCATAGTATGGGAAAATGTTTTGTTTACTATGATAAACTATAATATATTTTTTTCACATTTAATTTGAGACCACTGTCCTTGCACCAGCGGATAACATGATCTAATTTATTTTGGAGCATTTGTGGGTCAGTGAAAGATTGAATAACAACTTCCAATTTACAGTCATCTGCATACTTAGATAACAATATGGTGGGAATGTTGGCACGGAGGTCTAAGAAATAGATGCCAAATAGGAAAGGGCCTAAACCAAACCCTGTGGTACACAGTAACATTTTGCTTTTAGGAGTGGTCCCTGCAACTCTAATGATATGGGTTCTGTCAGACTAGCAGTTACAACATAAGGCTTCATATTCAGATTTACAAGTTCACCAGTAATATCTTTATGGGAAATAATGTTAAAGTCCTTGGCTAGGTCAAGACATGCATTATGAACTGTATAACCATATCCACTGTTTTGGTGACTTTTTCAAAGAAATTAATGGGGTTAACAATGCAAGACCTTACCTTGATGAGGATAGGGGGTTAACAGATTTCAAATGTCCAGATTAATGAGGTCTGAGACATGTTCCATAGCTTTGCACATGAGTCTAGTGAGACTAATGGGTCTGTAGTTACTCGGTTCTGTTGTTAGAACACCTGTGCACAATGGTATTACATTGTCTGTTTTCCAAACTTAGGAATGTAACCAGTAGAAAGGCTTAGTTTAAAATGGTTAAGTAGAGGTTCAGACAGGCCATATTTTGTATTGAAAACCAAGCAACATAGTATGCCATCTGAGCCAATGGATGAAGTGTTCAGAGAGGGCTGACAGAACTTGTTTCATAGTAATTACAGGAGGTGGTGTGTGTGGAATCTATAGAACAGCAATAGTGGGTGGAGTAAACTTTGCACTAAATTACATTTCCAAAGATGAATCAGCATGATTATATAATGGAGTCTGCGTATGGTTCATTTGAAGCTTTGCATAACAGTACCTATGTAGTTAACTATTCTACAGAGTGTGGCTGTTTGGCCAGTGCCATCTGTTACTTTTCTTCACACTGACTACATCAGGAACCCTTTTTTGTGTATTTAGTAACACTGATCCAGCAGGAGAGAATGCAAATGAATGAAAGCTTCTTTATGATTTGGCAACAGCAAAGGCTTTAAAGTGTGTAATACAACAGCCCTGCAGCAAGCAACACTGCTGATTTGACAGCGTCACTACAGGTAACTTGACAACTTTATTTTTCTCCTTAGGAGTCAACAAGAAAGCTGTCATGTTGACTGATGTGACGGTGTTTAAGTCTTCCAATTTCAGTACTTTGCCACTGTCCTTTTCCCTTTTCTGTTTCATACAATGAGGGTACATATTGCCATGTACCCCAGTACAGCTACTGCCTTCAGTAGTTTTCTTGGGCACTTCCATATACTAGTTTACGTTTGTACTTTGGCCACAGACTTCAAATATGAAACACACAAATTTATTCAGAACAACAAAGAGTTGTAGCAAAGATGCCGATGTGTGTAACAAGTAAAACTGTTTGCCTTACCTGTCAGTAAAAAAGGAAATCCTCTAAAGTTAAATTGCTAAAAGTAACTTTGTTCAGTAACAGTTGGGAGACTTATTTCAGTGCTCAAATACACTAACTTGATTGCATATGTGCATGCACTCTCTCTCTCTCTCTCATTCACACACACACACACACACACACACACACACACACACACACACACACACACACACACACACGCACACACACACTATTGACTCTGGGTATGTTTGTTAAATATGTGAACTGAAATCAGTCAAGTATAAAAATAAGTGCAGATTTCATAGGTAAGCCCTAGGCTAGCTACTTTTCTAGGTCATTGTAAGCCTAGCCAATTTTCCTTCAAGGGTGAGAATTAAACTTTGTACCTTATTTGAGGCACACACCTTAACCATTATGCCAACCTTTAACCCCCCCCCCCCTTTTAACTTGCTATTGGAATTTAAAAAGAAAAACTACTAGGCTCTGTGTACACAACTGGTGTGACAAAATACTACATTAGAAACTACTTATTAAATCATATTATCTAAAGGCAATTCATCTAGATTAAATGAAGCTATCACCCCCCCCCTCTACTCATCTCATATCAGGCTAATTATTTAGTAGAGTGTCATCTTTGGCATGGATTTGCATAAACACATTCCACAACTTGATCCCAGGGGTTCTTAACTAAAGAGATCACAGGCCTGAAGACCCTTAGGTGCTAAACATACTTGAATTGCTTTCCCTATACTTTGTCTTATAGACTCCTCATTAGTGATTTATATTTAGTATTTAGGGTTATGAAGGGCCCTATAGGTTCATAGGTTGGTATTAGGCTATTGGCCCTAGGGCCTATACAAGCCTAGCCATAACAATTCCCTGGCTATTTCTTCTCACAGTATTTACTTCCCTGGACCCCTGTCTAGCAGGGTGACTGACATGATCCCCGGGGTGAATTTCCTATCTCCCATCCAATAATTAAGGTTCCTTTTGAAGAGGGCCAAAGAGGCGCTCTGCTTGACATGTATGGGCCAGTCTATTCCAGAGTCTGGGAAGTCTCTGGGTCAGGAACCTATCCCTCCAACATGTTTTGTTCATTGTGATGACAGGGTTTAGATCCCTGGGGCATGTGTCTTTGAGGGATTGGGATTTCTTTAAGTGTAGCATGTCCAACAGCTCTGGGTTTGTGTCGAAAGATTTTACTCTTCTAACATATTCTGGAAGAATCACACCAAGTTCTTGTAAGCAAGTAAAACAGCTTTATTTTACATGCATGGAGACCTGCTACATGATAGTAATATGCCAGCAGTCTGGCTACTTGTACTTTAAGTTCTCCTTATATAGACCCTCCTGCACGTGCATACACGTAGCACAGAAGACTTTCATTAAAATTGATAGTTTGATTACTTGTTTTTACCAGCCAGTACCACAGTTATTCTTGCACCATTAACTTTCTTATCAGCAGTTTAAGATTAACTCCTGCATTCCTCAGTGATCAACATTTTCCAGAACATTTCAGTTTGCACGCAGTGAACATTTTTCTGCTTAACCCTTTAAATACAGAATACAAAATATGTTGACTTCAGTATTTTTCCACATTTCCCTTACAACATTTTGTATACTGTTTATTTTACACAATCCCAGATCGTTGTATACCTTCTCATAATCAGAGAAATATGCTTTTGTAGCATTGGCAGAGATAACCTTCGATATTATCATTTTGATACATGGTATGCAACAGCAGCCAAGCAGCAAAAATATGATTGCACCAACACATACAGCAATTAAAATGTTCATCAACACAGAACCCCAGTTTCCAAACAGATTTTGGAAAAAGTCAGTCAAGGGGTTTGGACCAGGTTTAGTCAGTTCAGAAACTTGTTGAATTATTTCAAGATGGCTCTGAATCACGTGCTCGTTATCAAGAATGAACGAGCAGCACTCCTCGTGTATCAGAGCGCAAGTACCTCCTTTCGCCGCTAGGGTGAAATCGAGCGCCATACGGTTCTGCAACACTACTGTTCTCATCGCCGTTAATTCATCCGTCACCAATTCTAGCGCTGAAAATGTCGCATTACTCAGAGTCTCTAACAGTTTTGACAGTTTTCTCAGTTCCCAGATGGATTTTACTGTCCCATATGCTGGCAAAATACCAGCCCAAGCAATTACATCATCGCCTAGGTCCATATGTGAGAGTCCTTTGCTGCTGACGTGTGCCAAGTCATGGTGATAAATCCATGACGCATCAATGTTACCAACGGGATTAATAGGTTTATTAAGAGAACGTGCATTTCAGTATTTTACCTTGAGGCAACGCATTTGCGTGCCTGATAGCTGGTATCAGATATCCCAAAAACAACTTCCTGACCAGCCATATGGTAACCATTTATATGCTTTCCTACCACAAATAAAATAACAATCATTTGTTTTGATGGTAATATTGGTTGCAAATTCATAACTCCCATTTGCCTTTAGCCCTTAAATAACAGGCCATATACATACAACATTTTTTCAACAAAACTAATATCATTTACATTGATGTCTTTTTATAGCTCCAAACTTGGTCTCACACTGCCCTTCTACGGTACAATTATGAACTATTGTCAAATTACATTGGCTCAGCCCCACCTTAACTTTCCCAATCTTTTGAAAACACACTGTTCCATTTTGGCGTCCCAGAAGAGGCAGCGTCACCTTGTTTCTCAGTGGTACTTCTGTGGTTTCAAACAACAAGCTATTCCAAGTATCATTTATTCCCAGGGGCTGTCCCTAACATTAAGCCACTGTGTACAGTAGGTATTGCAGTACATACCCAACAATTTGAGACATTCATTGAGGATGCATATGCATATTTAATCGCTTGATATGTATTAAAGTTTGGATGCCAGCTGGTGTGTTTGTCTCTTTTTGAATGGCTAGCTTCATTAAAAGACAGAAATGTCCAAAACAGAAATATTACAATCACAATAGTTATAAACAATAAAACATTGCAATAGAACCATTTTCTCTTATTCTCATTATTGTCCTTCATGATTGCTGCTGTCTGTTTGTTCCTCAGGGGAACTCAAGTCTTTATTTAACTTAAAATGTTTTATGATTTTGCAGTGCGTTAGGTGGATCCATGAGGACCTTTCTTTAATCCGAACTGCTGTTGGAGTTGCGATTAGCACCTGGTAGGGGCCCTCCCATTTGGGGGATGCCCAATTCTTGCGTTTTATTATTTTGATCCAGACCCACTCGCCGGGTCTGATTTCCGTGATCTTGTCGTCTCTTGAACCTGAAAACAATCATTCGTTAAACAGCTGTTAGTATTGGTCAGCATTTTCCTCATGTACTCAGCTATCTCCTCACCCCCTCACGTTCCGCAGGCAACAAGTTTTGCCACTGCGGACGTAATAAGGTCTCCCATACAACAACTCAAATGGGGTGACTCCTTTTGAGGTGGGAGTTGTCGCATGGAAAGGAGGGCTAGAGGTAGACAGGTAATCCAAGACTGATGTGTCTCGCCATGAGTTTTCTCAACTTGCCTTTTAGAATGCCGTTATGGCGTTCCACCAACCCTGCTGACTGTGGGTGGTAGGCACAATGGTGTTTCAATTCAATTTGGAAAACTGTAGACAGTTTCTGTATGATCTGATTGACAAAATGCGTGCCGTTGTCAGAGTAGATGCGTGTAGGAAGTCCAAAGTGTGGGACGATGTGATTGACCAAAATTTTAGCCACTGATTGAGCATCCGGATGTGTCACCGGAAAAGCCTCAACCCACTTAGTAAATGCATCTACTATTACTAACACAAACTTCTTTAGTTGTGCGGGGTCAATTCGATGAAGTCCATACATATTGTATGAAAAGGATAGGGGTGTTGGAAATGATGCCGAGCAACTCTGACCCTCCCGTGGTATTTAGCACATACTATGCAGGATAGACAAAAACGTTTTGCATATGCAATGAAACCCTTGGTCCAAAAGGTAAGGTGGATAATTCTAACCATAGCTGCAGGGCCCAGATGGGAAGGGCCATGCACAACTAGTGCTGCATACCTAAAAAGATTAGTAGGCAAAACATATTTATTATCCGGTCCCACATAGATTCCTTTGTTCTGCCTAACACCATACCTAGTCCAGCGTTGTTTTTCCTGTACTGTGCTAAGTTCCTGCATGACTTGTAAGGTTTGCAAATCAAATTTATCTGTTGGTTGTAATTCTGTAGGTGTGGTTTCAAGTGAAAAGGTACTGGACATAGCTGCCTCTTTGGCTGCTTTGTCCGCTAGGGCATTACCAAGTGATACCGGGTCCTTAGCACGGGTATGAGCAGCGCATTTACAGATGGCCAAACCCGTGGCGTTGGACGGCTTGTAGTAATTCAAGGATTAGGTCTTTGTGCATAATGTCTTTCCCCGAGGTTGTAACCATCCCCCTATTTTTCCATTGCTGAGCAAACACATGTACCGTAGAGAAGGCATATTGACTATCCGTATAGATAGTGACATTCCTGTCCTCTGAAAGGAGACATGCCCTTCTCACAGCAATCAGTTCCACTGCTTGAGCGGATAAGTTCCCGGGGAGTGGTCTTGCCTCTATTATCTGAGTTGCAGTAGTAACTGCATACCCTACCTGCGTGGTGCCTGTTTCTGTTTTGCGTGCTGACCCATCTACAAACAGTGTCCAGTCCGCATGTAGTAAGGGTTGATCTTTAAGATCCGGTCTTGGTAGAACTTTAGAATGTATGAGATCTAAGCATACATGCGGAATACCGTCTTCAGCAACAGGTAGCAATGTCGCTGGATTTAAGGTAGTGCATCTCTCAATTGTCATGTGTGGCTGCGATAACAGCGTAGTCATACAAGATAAATGTCTGCTAGGTGACAGAAATGTTAACTTGTCCTGCAGAAGGATGACTGCTACAGAGTGCGGGACTTTTAACGTAAGATCATGGAACAATACCAACGTGGCAGACGCTTGTACCGCTAAAGCGGCTGCAATTACTGCTTGCACACAGTGTGGTAATGCTCGTGCTACTGAGTCTAATTTGCTAGAGTAAAATGCCAATGGTCTTAACTTATCTCCATACATTTGCATTAAAACAGATGTCATAAATCCCTGCTTGCAATCTACAGTCTGTATAAAGGTCTTACTGTAATCTGGAAACCCCAATGTTGCTGACCCAGCTATCAGTTGCTTGATCCTAGTAAATGCCTGTACTGCCTTGTCTGTCCAGTGCAGCAAATCTTTTGCCGCCATCAGTATTGCAAAAATTAAGTCTGATAGCGGGTGCACTTCTTCGGCGTAGTTGGGAATCCAACTACGACAGAAGTTCGTAATGCCTAAAAAGGACATCATTTCTTTTTGTAGTTGGCATGGGGGCTTGTAAAATAGCATTCTTTCTGCTGTCATCTAATCGCCTGCCCTTCCCAGAGATAGTATAACCCAGGTAACGTACTTCTAATTTACAAAATTGTAACTTAGACTTATTTACCTTATGTCCTTCGTGTGCCAGAAAGTGTAGTAGTCGAATAGTCTCGGACTTACAGAGTTCTTCCGTAGTCGCGGCCAGGAGGATATCATCCACGTACAGCAGTAGGTGGCACCCTTGGGCTGGTTGGAACTGAGCCAAATTGGTGGACATCTCTTGTGAGAAGATGGTCGGACTTTCGCAGTATCCCTGCGGTAACCTGGTATAGGTATAACGCTTGCCCATAAACGTAAATGCAAACCAAAATCTACTATCTTCCTGCAAGGGAATAGAGAAAAAGGCATTACTGATATCAATTACAGAAAAGTAGTTATCCATTGGAAGGATATCGTTCAGCAGAATAGACGGATCCGGGACTATGGGGGCCCGAGGTACCACCGCGGCATTTATTGCCTGTAAGTCTTGTACCATCCTCCATGTCCCATCCGGTTTTTTTACTGGAAATAAGGGCGTATTACACGGTGAGTCTGTGCACAGAATTAATACTCCAGCTTTCAAAAGTGCTGTGATTACCGGTAAAATGCCCTCCTCTGCCTTTCTGCTCAAGGGATACTGCCGTTTATGAGGTCTAAATTCTGACTTGGGTGTAATCTTTACCTGTCCTGCCGTTCTAATCAGTCCGATATCGTGCTGACCCTGCGACCATAATGAGTTTGGAATCATCTGCAATTGAGATTCTTCCATGGGGGTAAGGAGACATAGTCATAATGTCCCAGGGGATTGTATAGGTTTGTCTTCCCTGAGGTGCACAGTCGGTCTGGCTTGTGTAACCCAGTTAAGTTTTTGAACCTGAATGCCCTTACCTGCCAACTGTTCTGATGTCCATCCTACCCATTCAGTTATTTTCTTACCCACGAGGTACCATGACATTCCTTCACCCTCCGTGACTGAAATATGTGTGGTTAATTCATTCTTATACAGCAGCTGCATATCCCTTGTAAGGCTACATGTGACTGCAGAATTACCTAGTGTGTCCCAAAAAAGGCTATGCAATACTAGTTTGGTGACTTTAAAACTAAGAAATTTCTTTTCGTATTCTAAATCAGGTCCGGCACATCTTCTGTAATACATTGTGCAATGTAATGGATCTGACACCTTCGGATTTGTTATGCCGTATTTGCTTAATGCCAAATTTGTAAGAGCCGTCACTACACTCTGGGGCCTGTCTCTATCAAATCATTACTATACCAGTAATGTAGATCTCCTGCCCTCTAATAGCATTGCACTATTCAGTTCTATTCTCCTTGCCACCATCCCGTGGAGGTTGGGACGGCTGCTATACCGAACACTTGCATTAAATCTCTTCCTAGTAAATGTACTGGGCAGATTTTTGAAATTATTACTCGGAACCGTATGGTTTGGTTCGCCTCTGGGTCGGTAAACCACAGAGGTTTGGACAATGGCTCTTTGTAAATACGACCATTTGCTGCTTTTACAAGCACATATTCATCCGAGGTAACATCGGATGATATGGCAGTACTTCTGACTAACGTTCGAGAAGCCCCTGAGTCACAAAGAAATTCTATGTCTCGGCCCTCAACTTGCAATGTGATCACTGGTTGGGATTCCAATTGCATAGTTGATGCTAGTGCTGTTAGATTTACCATTTGATATTTCTCATTTTCTGCCATTTCCTGTCCCCACCCATCGTCTTCACTTGTACCTACTTCCCATTCTCACTTTCTTCTTCTTCCTCATACCCTCCATCTACATCTTTTTGACCGTCATATAGTCATGCGGTACCACCAGAAGCAACCATCGGTTTCTCCGGTCCTCTGCAATCTCTGGCGAAATGTCCTTTCTTACCGCACTTAAAACACTCCCCCCTTTTGCCTACCCTCGAAATCCTCAGAATGACTTATGCCTCCCGTCCTCGTCCTCTTCCCCTGCCACGCCCTCTTCCATGATTTGGAACCTTGAACTAACATTAAAGTTCCATCTTCACTAACTGTAAAAGTCTGGGCTTTTTTATCTTTTTTTTCCTTCAGGTATTTCTCAGCATGTCTAGCATAATCCATAAGGGGCTGTAGACGCGCTGTCCTGTGTGTGTGATCATATGCTTTTGTATAAAGTTACCAATGGCTGTCTTGCAGCCCTTTAGGAATGCATTTTTCAGTTGCTGTTCATAGGGCGAGTCATTTGCCTGATTTTCTGCCTTAATCAACCCACTATGAGCATCAAAACATTGTGTGAGACGATGTAGATAATTGTCTACGGTTTCGTCATCTGATTGAACGCATTGATTAATGCAAGTCCAATCTGCTTTGGGCTTCCAATGTTCTTCTATTTTATCTAGGAGAGTCTTTATTCTGGTTCTACACACTTCGAGTTAAACGGCAAGGCACCCCTTCCTCTGGTAGCAGGGGGTCCCAAGTTCCGCAAATAAGGTGCCAATCAGGTCCTAGGATTTGCCTTATTACTTGTTCAAATTCTACAGCGTTTAATCTATAACTCATTCTCATGCCCCTACGCCTGTACGGAATTTACGATATCTACTTTTGGATGGGGAATCCCTCTACCGCTGGATATCATCACGGGTCCACGGTCGGTAGACCAATATGGTAGGACCCTCGCCTTCTGTGCCTGCTTGAGGATTTGCCACTTCTATCAGTGGGTATTCCTCTCCTTCCTGATCTACCTTCTCCTTAATTTTCCAGTGCCCTTCTCTCCTAATACTTCCGCTGCGTAAGTCAAGAGTGTTGGCAGGCTCTCACTGTAATATAATACTTGGTGTGGGGGGGGCCACCCACCGAAGCCTGGTATTGCGGTGGGTCCTGGTCGGGGGGCACCTCAATAACCTGTGCAGGGTCTGGATACTGGATGGGAGGGGCCGAGGGATTCTGGTGACTACGACTGACTATGGAAGTTTCATTATCTTCCTTTTGAACAAAGTACACATTTTTCACTTGAATTACCACACCCTTTTTTCAAATTTTGTTCCTTATGTCTTTTATTTGCTTCCTCCAGCCATTTCTGTGCCTGGGGAATCCCTACCTTCTTTTGCTTCCTTGTCTTATTTCCTGCCTGTTTGCGCAGTAATCTTACTAGATTTTGACATTCTGACTTATTTAAACATCCACTAAACCCATGTTCTTTTTTCCATTTATCTAAATACTTTACATTCTTTGGGTGTAAATCAAACATAAACTTTTCATCTTCAGTTTTGTCAAGCCTTTGGCTTAACTGGTTCCTGTTCCCATTTCTCTTACGAGAAACTATTCCTGTTCCTGAGATCTCTTGTATATGGAATCTATTCACATATACTCCTTATACTTTGAGAAAATTAAATTTCTCCCTTGATTAGTCCCTTAAAATTTAGACAAAAAATTCCAATCAGAAACAACAAAAAAAATAGCTTTTCTTTTGCTTACCTTTGTGATTCCTCCGCCCTGTTTCGCTGCCACCTCACGGATTGAATCTGGAAAGAGTGACTGGCCTCTAATTTCAACCTGTTTCAGTTGGAGGTCTTTCATTCGAGGAGAGCCTGATCTCTCTCCACCTGCGCAGGTTTTCAGCCTCTCTTTGTTCGATTCGCCGTGCAGGCCGCCTAACGTTAGCCAGTTATGTCGAAAGATTTTACTCTTCTAACATATTCTGGAAGAATCACACCAAGTTCTTGTAAGCAAGTAAAACAGCTTTATTTTACATGCATGGAGACCTGCTACATGATAGTAATATGCCAGCAGTCTGGCTACTTGTACTTTAAGTTCTCCTTATATAGACCCTCCTGCACGTACATACACGTAGCACAGAAGACTTTCATTAAAATTGATAGTTTGATTACTTGTTTTTACCAGCCAGTACCACAGTTATTCTTGCACCATTAACTTTCTTATCAGCAGTTTAAGATTAACTCCTGCATTCCTCAGTGATCAACATTTTCCAGAACATTTCAGTTTGCACGCAGTGAACATTTTTCTGCTTAACCCTTTAAATACAGAATACAAAATATGTTGACTTCAGTATTTTTCCACAGTTTGACATGGCCTTGTATGTTAAACAGAGATCGCCTCTGAGTAGATGATATGCGACAGAAAATAGGTTGAGTTTTTTAGACGGTCAGCATTGGGCATCTGCTTTAGGCATGTGATTCTTTTAGTGAGGTATTTCTGCAGCCTTTCCAGTTGTTGCAAATGTCTTGAGAGGTACATACCAAATGGAGTGTTGTATTCTATAATGGGTCTAATGAGGGACAATGACCTCCTTTTTTCTGGATGAAAAGCACTTAGTGATCAGGTGTGCCACATAGAAGGATAAAATAACCACTATCCAAAAGCAAATTATTCTGAAACCACACAAAAGACCAGTGAAAACAGCTCTACTTTCCAAAATAAGAATTTAATAAAAACCTTTTAGTTGTCTCTCCTCTCCTAGCGCCTCGGCTGCAAGCCTTTACAGAGTAAAAAAGTGAAGCTCACTCACGCAGTCCTTTTATACAGCTGCCATATCAATTAACAATTCATTACATAATAAAATCAGTTCCTAATTGTTAAGCTAACAATTAACCCATGAAATTCTGCCAATTGCACTCTTTATTCATTCCTAAAGGCTGCAAAGTTTCATATTTCATTATTAAAATTGCTTCCTTTCTTCTTAAAATCTTTTTCAATACATTTTCATCTCCATGTCTGTTGTATACTTGTTCCAGAATTGTGACTTTCATATCGTCTACTATACCCCCATGTTCTGAATGAAAATGTTCTGCCACTGGACTGCTCATCTTCCTGTTTTTAACATCCCTAACATGTTCTTTTATTCTCTCAGCCAGACTTCTTTTAGTTTCCCCAATATAGCCTTTGCCACAAAAGCATTTTATAAGATATATAATCCCCCTGCTAGTGCAGTTAAATGTTCCTACAGTATTAAAACGTTTCCCCTTAATATCTTCAGCTTCTCTGATTATGTAAGGGCATATTGCACACTTTCCACAGGGGAAAGTTCCCTTCCTTGTTATTGCACATGCTAGCTTCTGTGTTGGTCTCTCAAACCTGCCTCTTACTAAAAAATCTTTCAAACTTCTCCCTCTCTGGAAAGAAATAGTAAGCTCAACATTCACCAAAGAAGGTACCTCCCTTCTTGTTTTGTTCCAACTATTTTTTATCATTTCATTAAATACTTTAGAAAAAATAGTATATTTTGTGACAAAAAACATTTTTGAACATTCTCCCTTGTAATTTGTAACTACATGCTGACTATTTTATCCTTGTTCCCATAATCTTTTTTTTGCTACTTTTTCCAAATACTTTATTATAACTTAGTTTCACTTGATTTGGGTCATAACCTCTCTCCATGAATTTATTGCAAACCTTGTCACACTCTACTTCTGCTTCCCTAACATTGGTACATAGCCTTTTGACTCTTAACATTTCCCCATATGGGATAGATTTCAATGTATGTTCTGGGTGGCAGCTAGTAGCATGTACCATCCTACTCATTTGTTCGAACTTCCTATATATTTTAGCTTGAATTTTTTTGCCTACTTGCCCCTTCAAATTTATGTCCAAATAATTGATTTCTTCCCCCATTTGGATATCATCAAATTTGATTTTATATTCATTGTTGTTCAAATATTGTATAAATACCTTCGCTTCCTCTCTATCACCCTTAAAAATAAAAATCAAATCGTCGATAAAACGAAAATATTGTATTACATGACCCCTGAAAAAACTATTTCTGTAGACATGTTCCAACTCAAACAGTCCCATGAACAAATTGGCATACGCTGGGGCGAAGGCTGCCCCCATTGCAGTTCCCATTTTTTGTTTATATAATGTCCCATCAAATTCAAAAATGTTGTTAACTAAACAAAAATTTAATAACTCCATTATATACTGAGTCCTTGGTGACTCTTTCAAAAAATATTGCACAGCCCTCAAAGCCAGTACATGGGTAATACTGGTATAAAGACTAACTACATCCACTGTGATGAAAAACATATCTTTTGTCCTGACTGTTGTGGTGATGTGGTTATCGAAGGTGAGACCACTGTCCACCTGTGTCCCTAAGTCTCTTATCACACTTTCAGTGTTTAGTCTACTGCCACCTATGTGGTAATTCATGGGTACATATTTTTTTCTGAAAGGGGATAACTATACATTTCTTGGCATTGAGCTTGAGCCCATGACTCTGGCACCAAGCATCTGTTTCTGTAAGGCCCTTTTGTAGAATATCCACATCATTTGGGGATTCAGTAATAGCTCCCAGTTTGCAGTCACCTCCGAACTTTGTTAGCCAGAGTCCCTTAGTGTTGGCCTGTACTTCAGAGAAGTAGATGCCAAACAAGAGCGGTCCCGGGACTGAACCCTAAGGTACTCCACTTGTCACTTGTCTGGAGCTGGATTTGGAGTTGGCTACTTTTACAGTGTGGGTTCTGTCAGTAAGCCAGTTGACAACCCATTGAGTGATGTAGAGATTAATGCCCAGCTTAGTTTATCTATGATTCCACAGTGGGGGATGGTGTTGAAGGCAATGGCGAGGTCCAGATAGGCTGTGTGGACCACCTTACCCTTGTCCACAGCTCTGGAGACTGATTCGAAGAAGTCAATCAGGTTCAGGAGACAATGATCAGTCCTTCATGAACCCAAACTGCATGGGGTCCAGTGTTTGAAGGTTGCCAATGTCTTTGTTTATAAGTTCCATGATAATACCTTCCATGGCCTTGCAGATCAGGCTCGTCAGACTGATAGGGTGGTAGTTCCTGGGATCCAAGGTGGATCCCCCCTTGTGGAGTGGGATAACTGTAGCTGTGCACCACTCAGTGGGCATGAAGCCTGAGGTGAGGCTATGATTAAACATGATACTTAGGTGAGGTGCCAGTTCATTTTGTAGTTAATGTAGTACACAGCCTGGGATGTCATCTGGTCCCATGGATGCTGTATTCTTAGCTTTGGAGAGTGTGTTTTTTACCTGTGTGGCCATTACCGGAATTTGTCAGTCTTTCAGTATTCAGATGGGCCTTTTAGGGGGTGAAATTTGCACTAAATCGATCTGCCAGGATACTGGCAATATCCTTGGGATTAGTATATTTAATGCCATTCTGTTGTAGCTCAGAGCAGATCTGAGCATTGCCATTTAGATTCTTGACATAGCTATAGAAAGCCTTGTGGTTGTCTTTGGAATCTTCGGCAATTTTATTTTCGTAACTAGCTTTGGAGGATTTTATGAGGGATCTCAGCTTCTTACTGAGGCTGGTAAGGGAGTTTATTGCATCCTGGGATTTTCCTCTTTTCTGCAACAGTTTCTTCCTTTTGTTGTAAAATTTGTTTATGGCAAGGGACCACCAGATTAGGTTCCTTTTTTTTTGAGGAGAGCTTCTTGTTTCGATTAGGGATGGCACGATTCATGCACAAGTGGATGTGTTCGTACAGTGCTTTTGTGTAGGATTCAGCAGTCGAACTTTCAGTTCCCGTCTGCATGGGTGTCATGAAGTTTGTCACTTCTGACTTGAGTAGCATGAAGTTGGCTTTGGAGAAGTTTTTTATGGGGGTTTCTTTACTGGGGGGTGGGGAAGGATGTGGATGTCAAGGGTGATTATCTTATAACCAATGAGAGGGTGACCATAGGTGTGGGGCATTGATTTCCCATGTTGGTAATGACCAGGTCCAGGATATTGGAGCCCCTGGTGGGACTAAGGATTAGTTGATCCAGGGCGTTAGAATTTATGAATTCCAAGAACTGTTGGACAAAGGTGTTGGCACACGAGTAGTTTTCCCAGTTAATGGCAGGGTAGTTGAACTCACCCAGTATTAGGGTGTTTGGTTGTATCTTAATATTTTCCAGTATGTTTAGAAAGGTGTAGTGAGAATCTTGGGGCATATCCCCCTTGATCTCCTACACTGTCACAAATCTAAGAGTGCCACAATCACACATATTAAGACTTCAGATCTTCACAAACATAAACAGGACACTATGGCACAATAGGGTATGCAAGGGATGGAGCTATCTCTAGAACAAATTATATATTCTTATCAAGTAGAGTGAAATCCTCACCACCTTTAATGTGGACCTCAATAACTGGATCAGTATCCGCAAATTCTGTGTAGGCCTCTCTTGCATCACCCTCCTGAAGGCAGAAGGTACCATATAATTGCAAGTACTTACAAGGCTGTAATGTTCTTTGGACTTGCATGCTTTGTCAATTCCACAATTCTAGGATCTCCTGATATATGAATTCACACACTGAAATGCTAGCAAAACCCATTGTTTTTGTTCCACAATAGTGTCAGGTTACCGTTATGTAGTCAGGACTTTAAATTACATGGATCCTATTTAGGTTTTCAATATTAACAAAATACTATGCAATATGAAGGAAACTGTAATTGTCCATTGCATGGAACATACATATGGCACATCTTGTAATAAAGTTAGGTTAATGTATTAATGATGGACATTTCAAAAGCTAAAGTTGTATGAAAGGTGAATACAAATTTAAGCATATGAAATGATGAAATCTCCTTTTCATCTCTAGCTGTACCTGGCATGTAGTATATATATATATATATATATATATATATATATATATATATATATATATATATGTATACACATATGTATATTGTGTCATATATATGCACGTGTATGTATATATCTATATATATATATATATATATATATATATATATATATATATAGTGTGTATCTAATGCATAAAAGAGACAGTGCTTGGAAAGCCTGGATCAAAACAAAAGAGCTACCCCTACTACAAAACTACAGAGAACTGTGGAATCTTGCCAAAAACAAATCAATAAGGACAAAAATTCCTACTATAACTCTCCCTAAATCAATAGCAAATCCAACCCTTTTAAGTTTTGGTCTACTCTAAACATAATTCTTTGTCCAGGCTACCCTTCCAACCCCTCCCCGTTCCCTAATAAATAACCTCTGGAAACTGCTACCCACCTCAATAAACACTTCACTGACACAATTCAAAAACTCACACCCTCAAGCTCCAACACAACTGCTCCCCCTACTCTTTCCAACCCACTCAACACAAACCTTTTCTCCTTTCAACTGGTTCCCGCTTCCCACTTCCCACATTAAATCTCTTCTTCTGAAGCTTAAACCCTGGTCTCCCTCCATGGATAATCTTCCTCCTACCTTCCTCAAACTAGCTGCTGAATCTGTAGCCTATCCTGTATCCATACTAATCAACAGATCCATTCAAGAAGCAACAGCCCCTTTCATCCTGAAATCCTTCTTTGCCATCCCCCTGCACAAAGGGGGAAACTCAACTGACTCATCTAACTTTTTTATCTCTTTTGCAACCTAACTAAACATTTCCCGATGTTACCCTGCTCGTCTACACTGCATTTGAGTCCCTCGCAAGAGTGACGTTCCTCTCTACTGAATAAAGCCAAACAGAAACCCATCACCTCTAGCTGTAACTAAGTATGTTTCTAATTTAATCATTGCCTAAACCAGTATGTTTTTTTTCATAAACTGCTCTATTTTTCTCCTTATTTTAACTGTGAGGAATCATGCTACCTGGAACAGCAGTTGCCGGTACCCCCTAACTAATAAGGCCCATTAACTGCTTTCTGTCCCTACCCCTGTCTCCAAGTCCTTGTGATATTTCCCATTGCCTTTAACTCCTACACTTTTGGATCCTTGTTATTAATGGTCTTTTCCCTGCCCAGTTTCTCCCCTCATACTTTCACGTATTTCAGCCCTCTCCTAGCTTTTTTTTATTAGTGGTTTAATAAGTTACTTGTATTAGTCCTTTGTCAGCTGGTTTCAAATACATTACCTGCATACTGGCTCCTCTGCAGGCTTATTTTATTTTCCTGGCATACACGATAATTTTTTCATCACCAGCAGCTCTCGGAGACCCACACAAACCTGCTCTGTTTATCCTCGCTACACTCGGGCTGACTCTGCTACCATATCCTACCCCCATTCCCACCCACCCCCATTTTCATTACATTTATACCTAACCAAACCACACCCCTACACTTCACAGCCAATCCTTGCTTACCTTCCCAGAATCTTCACTATCCCCACCTATCTACTCAACCCCTTTCATCTCATTTCCCTCTACACATCCACCCCACCCACATACCATGCACTTCCACTTTTCCATTCTTACTAATACTCTGCTTCTCCACTTTACTTCACCTACAACTACACCTCCTTCCACTCATACCAAGTCAGATATATCCACTCACCAAACACTACCACTATCCACACTCCACTCACAGTCCCAATCATATATTAACATTAACCCACAACTCTTTAATCATACAACCTCTCTCTTCTCAAACACTTACACACCCACCATCCTAGTTCCCCAATCACCAAATACCACAAACTACAATCAAACTTGGACTTCTACTACACTTCATTTCACAAATAAAACTACGAGCTGACATCCATCTTAACCCAGGTCCCAATGACATCAACTCTCTAGATCTACTATCTTCCACACATCCCACACCTACAACCTGTATCCAATCCAGCACACATTCTCATCCCTACCCCCCTTTCACAAAGCCTCTAACACTGATCTGCTCCTTTTAAATCTCAACCTCTGTAGCATCATAAATAAAACCAGTGAATTCTACGCTGCCCTAGCCACCTACTCACCAGTGTAATAACTGAAATCTGGTTGAAACACCATATTAAAGACAGTGAAAGTCTCACAACAGGCTATAACATTATAACACTAAACAGAGTTAACAAAAATGGAGGTGGTGTTGCCGTTATGTTTAAAAACACCCTCAAAGTCGTACAACTAACCTGCAACCCCCCAATCTACTCAACTCTGAAATACTGACTACCTGCCTTGAAATCAACCAAAACAAAGTTATAATTACCATAGCTGCCTATCTTCCACCTGGCAATAACCTTTTCATAGAAAATCTACTTCACTGGGCAGCTACCAAATTCAGCCAAGAAAGTAATGTGCTTGGTGACTTTAAACTGGATTGGCACACCTGCTATTCACATAACATATCCAACTATATAAATCTTTTCAACTTCACCCAAACAATAACTTATCCAACCCACACAGACAAACGCACCAACAAGCAGTCAACATTAGACTGGATCTTAACTAACAAACCTAACCTAAGTTACCTAGCTGGTTGCCTACCTGACTCCCTCAGCAATCACTCTCCAACCTTTCTTTACAGAAAGCGTGTGCATGCACAAAGCAACATCATTTATAAATACATCATTAGAAAGAAAAACTTCTCCCCCACTAATTTTAACCTCCTACTCCAACAATGTAACTGGACACCACTTAAGCACCTACAGTTAGATGCTCTGTCCAGTACTTTAATGAAACCTTCCTTACAATCCTCAATATTCTTGCCCCTATTAGAAAAGCACATACTAAATCTAAGCCACTCCAGTGGCTAACCAAAGACACCAAACTACTAATGAAGTGTAGAGATAAACCCTGGTCAGCATACCATACTTCCAAAGACTAAACTGACCTCAACTTAACAGCAGCTAAGAAACCTAACAAGGAAACAGATCAAAAAAGACAAACAATCATACTTCCTATCCTGTCAACAGAAGCACCTAAACAACTCCCAAAAATTCTGGCAATCCATCAACCAGCTCATTAACCCTGGTTGTACCTCTACCCCTTCCCCAGTCAACCCAAACAACACAGACCCTATCTCAACGCAATTCAACTCCCACTTCATCAATACTGTCACCTCCCTACTGGACAACCCAATCATCCCAGCCACTTTCTGTCCCCACCCCTGTCCCAGATATTCACAACCCCTTCTCCTTCTCACTCATCCAAACTAATTATATAAAGACTCTCTTAACCAAATTTAAACCTTGCTGCATAGCTGCTGACAAATTCCCAAATGAATTCCTAAAACTTGCTGCTCCATCTATCACTTACCCCATTTCAATCTTGATTAATTGTTCTATTAAAGAACAATATATTCCACTTATATGGATAATATCTCACATTATACCCCTCCACAAAAGTGGACCCTCCAAAGAACTACCCATAGCCATCCTTTCCCCCTTGCAAAAATCCTAGAAAAATGTATCCACAACCAACTCATTAACTACTTCCTAAACAATAACCTCCTTTCCAGTGCTCAGCATGGCTTTAGACCTAAACATAGCACCAGCACCACCCTCCTAACATTCACTAACACCATTCATCACCTCATGAATGAAGACCAGCTTGTTTCTTCCATCTTTCTTGATATGTCCAAAGCCTTTGATACTGTATCCCACCAGCTACTACCAGGCTACAAAATTGGAAAATTCTTTTCCTCCCACTTCCCATCCCTGTGGGTGTACCCCAAAGGTTCTATACTCAGTCCTCTTCTCTTTATCATATTCACAAACAATCTTAGTTCTGCAACTCAACTAGCTTCCACAGTACAGTATGCTGATGATGCTACACTTATCTGCTCTACCTCCTCACCCCAAAAACTCCAACTAAAAATGTAATCATCTCTTCAGGACACTGAAACATACCTCTCTCAGCACCAACTCATTTTAAATCCCAACAAAACCAAAATCATAGTTTTCAGTAACAGAAAACTCAACTCCTATCTGCCCCCTCTCTCAATCACTGCCGGAAATTGAAACAAGATAGTCCCCACTAACCACACTAAACTTTTGGGTGTTACCATCGATGAGAAACTCAAATTTGATGTACACATCACATAAACTATCAAAAAAGTCCACATCTGAAAAATTTATTTTAAGGTGCTAAAGCACTGTGCTTTTACTCTGATGCTTACTGTGATGGATTTGAAGTCTTCTTAAGACACTCAGTCTTGCTGGCTGGATTCTGCTGAAATCAAAGTCTGATTATAGTTGCATTCACAGTCTGTTGCATACCGAAACTTGCAGAATATACACTGATGAGAGAATATACTTTGCAGCACCTCTCTTTAAGAGCAGTAGCCAATAACTTTTATAATAAACCACACATACTTCTGTTACAGCTTCAGAAAATGTTCTACTTTACTTCTCATATAGTACAGATGATGTGAGATATAACATTTACCTCAGGACAAAATGTGTCCCTACTAGTACCCCTAACATAACTGGATTTAATACAGACTTTATATATATTTTTAGTTAAACACACACCCTCTTGGTTTTAGAAAGATACTGCCTTGATGATGCAAATGCTGACACATCTGTTCTTGTGCAAATACTGATAAGTAAACTGTCTTCAAGGAAATGCCTTATGGATTAGAAAAGCACATTTTTAAACTTTCTTAGAAAAACGTGCCCTGTTGTCAGTTCTTTACAGAAAGCAAATTACATTCTTGTAAGGACTGTAAGAAGTCAGCTTTCTTGATGTGTGTGTAATACACTCATAAGCAAGTTCCTTATTTTTTAAGCCACAGTCATTTAGTAAGGATGCTAATCACATATTACTAAACTCTGTTTCTGCATTTAAGCAAGCTTTATTTTATACTTATGTTGCATATTTGTAGCAAAGTTACATTCAACCTTAATATCTTGTTGAGCATAATCTTACAATTCTCTCTTTTTATTTTTTATAGAAAACACATTAAGAAGCACAAGTCAAAATGAAATTTTACATAGTTAATACAGTGATATCAAGTATTACTACTAAAACTGGATATATTTAACAACTTTTTCTTTTGTAAAATATTTTGTGAAAATATTTCATCAGTTATGAGCTGTGTCTGCTTTAGTTTTATTTTCTAACTTGATTAATTTATTCTTTTGCAATCATAGAATTTAATTTATGACTTAGTACTCTTTTATTAACTCTTTGCACCTGTTGAATTAACTCTTTACTTTTATTGATTATTTTATATCAGAAGATTAGAGATAGACTAATATATATAAGAGACAAAAACTATGTGCTACTCCAAGCATTTATACACTGCTGAAAATATACAGTTTCAATGTCATTTTAAACATAACATTGTGGTCATGTCTCTGAACTGCCCATTAACATCTTTGTTGACAATGAAGTGAACATAAAGTACTGAACTGGGCTTAGATAATAAATATTTGAATGCAATTATTTCAGTATTTTTAATACTTGAGGATTTAAAAAAAAACATGATGTATAAACTAAAGAATGTTATGTACATATTAATCCATTAGCTGTATGAATGCAATACTTAATTTTCCTCTAACTGGGGTAACCAATAAGATTCCGACTTAAAATCAGTGATAATATTAGAACTTGACAAATTACTTTTGAACTTATTGCAATGTATCCTGTACAGTATGTATTTACACAGACTGTTTGCTATTCATGCATTTCAATCTAGCAGCTATCCTGGACCCAATTTTTTTTTTAAAACATGGTTTTTCACACATATTCATTGCTAGACATTAATTTCATTTGTACTGAATTTTTTTGTATTTGTACATACAAAGACTGTAAAGTACATTTAGCCCAATCTTAGCAAATTTAGTAACATTAACATCAAGCAAAATCTTGGAAAATTCTTATGTTTCTTTAGAAGTATCTAGTGGAATTGCCACCAGAGGCAACTATGCTTTTTGCATACCAACATTGTCTTGCCAAAAACATATTAAAAATAGTGACCATTCTTGTTCAATTTTTACATATCTTTACTCTCTTGTGCAGCTTTAATAAAGCAATTTTAAGTAATCTTTTGTATAGCTTTACAGTTTAACAGGTTGTAAATACAATGTAATACTAAACAATAGTGGGAGGATGGCCTAATTGTAAGGTGTTTGCCTAACAAACACAAGGTACAGGGTTTGAATCTCACAAGGGATAACTGGCTAGGCTTAAAATGACTCGCAAGGGCAGTTTGCTTAGTACTAATCTATGAACCTATGAATATAATAATAACTAGAATGATGGCTATTAGCAACTTGTAAAATATCTTATTCTGTCAGGTTTAATCTGTTTACCAATATTTTTAATGCACTAATAGCCGTTTTTCCCTCCCCCCTGAAAGAGTATTGTCAAGAAGGAATGAGATATTTCTTCCTGTAGCTTTATTTCAGACCCTTTTGCAACACATACTGCTCACACATTCAGTGTAAAACTGAGAAAGTACCCCTCTCCCTGTAGTACTGCAGTATTGTTTATTTGCTTTATAATGTATGTCAGCCCAACACTTTGGTTATACATTTGTTTTATTAGGTTATTAAACTATAGACCTTTGTCTGATTTGATAATTTTTTGGCTGTTTTCTTTTCTGTTGCCTTTGCTGTCTACTTCTACTAGCAGTAGTTATTTGTTCCCTCCTGTATAATTGATTTAAACTGCAATGTATACTATAACCCATCTGTTAGCTATACTTGATGTAACTGAGTTTTTTTATCAGTGACATATATGCACAATCGTGATGTTTTATTATAATCATAATAATTATTATAATTACCAAATAGTGCTGCATGTGAACATTTTAACAATTATGTTTTAATAACAATAAGTTTTTAGAAAAACTCAAGCCACTTGTCTGGCAGTCTTGTTTCTTATCTTATCTGCTCAACATTTCCTGTAACTATTCATCCAGTCTAGGAAGGTCTGAGCTCACATTTGAGTTAACCCTTTTAACTTTTTTCCTTTAATCATCTGTTAGAAAAATGCAGTTATAAAACACTTAGTATTATATTTGTCATTTGTATAACTATGCAAACTAAACATTATTTTACAATTAGCTTACATATTTTTTAACTTTTGATTTCAGTATTTTTTTTATTTATTTAACTACTCTGTCATTCATTTTACAAAGACTGTTTGACTAACTCCATCTGTGATTTTATTTCTTTTTTTTTAATTCAGAACTTTAACTGGTGTGGTGTTACTATACAATTATAAAAAATTGTAAAAAAAATAAATAGATATTGCTGTTGTCTTCCTGTTATTATTGTGCATTGTATAAAAAGAAAATACATGCATGTCAGTCTTGTCACTTTAAATCTTTATACAAGCATGTCAGTGTTGTCACTTTAAATCTTTACTCTTATTAACTATTTGTATTTAATTTTTATACATTAGAACTGTTTTGTTTACCTTTTGACTATGCTATGAGAATAGCAGTCATACACTCTACTTTACTATAGTACTGATTAATATCTTGCTTTAATTGAATGGAAGTTTGAGAATGATTTGTATTTTACCATCCTACCATGTATGCTTAACCATTTTCAAAACACAAACATATTATAATATATATCTCTTTTGTAAATATCAGCTGTAGTTTCCTGCTCTTTCCCAAATGTATGTAGGAAGTCAGTCTCTGCCAGTTCAGCTAATCTATTTTCTTCATCTTGTAATTGCTGTTTAAGAGTTTCCTCATGGTCTGCCTGATATGTCTCATGAACATGTTCTGCTGAATCTGAAACTCCTATGCACTTTTGAAAAAATGTTTGTATAACTTGTCTAAACTTCCTGAACTCATTGCGTCTGTCTCTTAGAAGTTTATTACATTCTTTTGTAACAAAATATACTAGAGATCTTGTCAGTAACTGATTTGACTCACATGTGGTGACAGGACATAGCTGTTCAACATCTGAATATAATGGAAACACTTTACTCTTAGTTAATTCTTTATCATGAACAGATCTGTCTTCACAGTCTATTGTTTTAGCAATATCATGCAATACTTTTTTATGACATAATACACAAAATGCAGTTTTTGTTGATTCACATAATAAACATTTGTCATACTCCACATGGTTTTCTTTGAGATACCAGTCAAATATTGTAATACATTTGCATAAGGCCTTACTATCAACCTGCCCTAATGTTTTACATTTACTAATATGCTGTGTATACCAACATTGCAATTTACTAAAGCTTGGTTTACATTTGCTTGAATTATGTCTGAAAATATCCATACTGTCTAATAATATCCAAACTGTCTAATATCCAAACTGTCGAATAGCATCCATATTTTATTGCTGATGGTTGACATTTTTCAAAGTCACTTGAGAAGCTGCAGACTGCTGTGTAAGTAGATATCCACCTTTTCTTGGAGAATTTATGGCACTGCAACTGTCCTGGACTTCAGGCTCAATCAGACATCTGAAAAAAACTGTACTGCTGCAAGCTGCATAAGCTGGAGTATTTCTGTTTAAGAGTCAGACATACGTACAAATGGTAGTTACTGCAATTTGACTGAAGTAACCCTCTGCAGGGCTTACTCTTCCCTCTGTGTTCGAATGCAGGTATTAGGTTCAAATGTAGGTAGGCTCGCCATTGAAAAATTAATTTTAATTGTACTATAAGCACTGTGCTTTTACTCTGATGCTTACTGTGATGGATTTGAAGTCTTTCTTAAGACACTCAGTCTTGCTGGCTGGATTCTGCTGAAATCAAAGTCTGATTATAGTTGTATTCACAATCTGTTGCATACTGAAACTTGCAGAATATACACTGATGAGAGAATATGCTTTGCAGCACCTCTCTTTAAGAGCAGTAGCCAATAACTTTTATAATAAACCACACATATTTCTGTTACAGCTTCAGAAAATGTTCTACTTTACTTCTCACATAATACAGATGATGTGAGAGATATAACATTTACCTTAGGACAAAATGTGTCCCTACCAGTGCCCCTAACATAACTGGATTTAATACAGACTTTATATATATTTTTAGTTAAACACACTCCCTCTTGGGTTTAGAAAGATACTGCCTTGATGACGCAAATGCTGATAAGTAAACTGTCTTCAAGAAATGCCTTGTGGATTAGAAAAGCACATTTTTAAACTTTCTTAGAAAAACATGCCCTGTTGTCAGTTCTTTAAAGAAAGCAAATTACATTCTTGTCATGTCTGTAAGAAGTCAGCTTTCTTGATGTGTGTGTAATACACTCATAAGCAAGTTCCTTATTTTTTAAGCCACAGTCAATTAGTACGGATGCTAATCACATATTACTAAATTCTGTTTCTGCATTTAAGCAAGCTTTATTTTATACTTATGTTGCATATTTGTAGCAAAGTTACATTTAACCTTAATATCTTGTTGAGCATAATCTTACAACATCAAACTAGGCACCCTATACAGGGCCAAACCATACCTAACTCCCAATGCCAAGTTAGCCACTGCTCGCACATACCTGCTATACACCCTCCTGTATGGTTTGCTCATATTCACAAACCTTCAAAAATTGGACCTCAACAACCTTGAAGCATGCTACAATACAATTGCTAAATATGCCACTAATCATCCACACAGATTTCACCACTGTGCAGCCCTCTCACAGCTAAACTGGCTAGAGCTCTCCACAACCTGTTATCACTTAATCAGCTAACCTTACCCACAAAATAATCCATCACCCCAGCGACTGCCCTGTGATCTCCTACTTAGTCCAACCTAGTAATAAACTTAGAACTCTTAGATCCTCTAACAAACTTTTACTCAAGGTTTCCAACTCCAACTGTCATGGCAACTCCCTCTGTTCACACAAAATAGCCAAACTCTGGAACACTCTTCCAGAGACAATAGCAAAAAACCCTAACCATGATCAGTTCAAATCACTCCTAAAGGAACACCTGACTAATCACTGGCTGTGATCCTGCCACCCTCCTGGATAATTATTGACCCACTTCTATTACTGTTCTTAGCAAAACTCTTATCTTCTCTTATTAATTTTTTCTTAGTATAGTAATTAATCCAGTACTTGTATTGTGCTATTACTTGTTTTTGTACTATTGCTTGTATTGTTCTATTGACTGAACTGTACTATTGCAATTGCTCTTTTTTTGTATTGTTCTGTACTAGCGCCTGGATTGCATTCTGTGGAAAACTATTTTTTTTTTTAATACTGTGGAGCTTTTCTCCCCAGGTCTCCACTGAAAATGGGCCCCTGGTCCAGTTGGACACTACCCGCTAAACAAATGTAATAAATAAAAAATAAATAAATTAAAGACCCATTGCCATCCTATCCCCTCTATCTAAAATACTCAAAAAATGCATTCATTCTCAGCTTTTGAACTATCTCCTCCAATAAAACCTCCTTACTCCCACTCAACATGGTTTTTGGCCAAGCCGTAGCACAGCTACTGCCCTTCTATCATTTACTCATACTATCGCTGAGGCCCACAACAATAACTAACTCATCCTGTCTCTTCCTCGACTTCTCCAAAGCTTTTGACACTGTCTCTCACCCTTTACTGCTATCTAAGCTATCTAATCTTAACCTATCTCCTGCCTCCCTAGCCTGGTTCTCTAGCTACTTCTCTGGTAAGAGACAATCTGTCAAATGGCTCTCATCCTGTTCTCCCTCCATTCCAGTCACATCCGGTGTTCCACAGGGTTCCACCTTAGGTCCCCTCCTGTTTAATAATTTTACTAATGAACTACAAACATCCTGCAAACAATCCTCCCTAATCCAATACGCTGATGACTCAACTCTCATTTCCATATCTAGCAATACCTCTGTAATCCATACCAGAATGCAGGACACCTTTTTATCCATTGAAAAGTGGCTGCCAGATAATCTACGCATCCTAACCCCCCCCCAAAAAAAAAACTCTTGATCTTTCTCCCCTATTCTCTCTCCCATCAGAAGTCCACCTTTGTTATCACATCCTCCAATAACACTATCATACAACCTGAACCCCACACAAAGCTCCTAGGTGTCATCATTGTTGATGAACTTAAATTTAACTTACATTTACTCCAATGTATAAAAACAACACACCAGAAACTAGGCTTGCTTTATCACAACAGAAAATGTCTAACTTCTAATGCTAGACTCTCCCTGGTACAGGCACTTCTCCTCCCCTCGCTTCTATATGCTGCCCCAGTCCTAACCAACATTCAGTCCACAACCTTGTCCAAAGTTCAACAAACATACCACAAAAAAGCTAGATTTATCACCAACTCTCCTTACAACTTGCACCATTGCCTTGCATTCAACTTCCTCCAATGGCAGGAACTCCTTCTATCACAATTTCAGATAATACACTCTATTATACAAACCATCTTCCTGCCCAGCTCTCTCCTCCCTGGTATCCACCTACTCCCCTGTAGGACCCTCCACACCTCAAACCAGCAACTCCTGGATAGCTACCAACCAAAGAAAAATGTGGGCAAACTATAAATGCTCCATGGCCCAAGCTTAGAAGAAACCTCTTATATAAATACGCTCCATTACCCACCCATTACACTTCAAAAAAGAACTCAAACTTTATCTTCTTAACACCAAGACATGCCCCTGTCAGGACCCTACCTAAATCCTCCACACTCTTGTATTCCATTCCCATCATATGTGTAGTCATACTAATCTCAGCCTTTTTCACTTATTAACCTAACAGGTATTTATCTGGTAAATACAATGTCTAAATACTGATAGCTCAAATTTTGGTTGTTTTTTTTTTTTTTTTTGCTACATTTATGCACAATGCTACTTGTATGTTATTATGTGTATGTTTCTTACTCCTTTTTTTGACCTACTGTATTTGTAATTTTACTATCTCAGAGTGTGAATTTTTCTTATACTGTAAACTTTTTTGTAACTGGGGCTTTTCTCCTCGGGTCTCCACTGAAAATGGGCTACTAGCCCAACTGGACTAACCCAGTTAACAAATGTCAATAAATAAAATAAAAATAATAGGTTCATAGGTTCATAGGTAGGAACTAGGCTATCGGCCCAAGGGCCTACGTAAGCCTAGCCAACAATGTTCCCTGGCTTACGCCACCCAAGAAAGTTATTTTCCTGTGCCACTGTTGAGCAGAGACACATAAGTGATCCCTGGGGTGTATTTCCTATTTCCCATCCACTCATCAAGATTTTTCTTGAAGAGTGCTAATGAAGAACTTTGCTTGACATAGATGGGTAGCCTGTTCCAGATTATGGGAAGTCTCTGGGATAGGAATCTATCCCTCCAGCATGTCCTGTTTATTGTGGTGACAAGGTTTAGGTCCCTAGAGCGTGTAACTCGGAGGGATTGGGATTTCTTTAGGTGTAGCATGTCCAACAACTCTGGGTTTGACACAGCTTTATATGTTAGGCAGAGATCACCTCGGAGTAGGCGATATGCTACGGAGTAAAACTGGAGTTTTTTTGAGATGGTCAGTGTAGGGCATTTGTTTGAAGCCAGCAATCCTCTTTGTGAGGTACTTCTGTGGCCTTTCCAGCTGCTGCAGATGTCTTGTGAGGTACATTTCAAAAGGGGGGTTGTACTCCATAATGGGTCTAATGAGTGTCGAGTAGAGGGCAACAATGACCTCTTTTTTCCTGGATGAGAACCCTTTTATGATGAGGTGTGCCACGTAGAAGGACTTCCTGACTACTGTGGCGATGTGACTATCAAAGGAGAGACTACTGTCCACCTGGGTTCCAAGGTCTCTTATCACGCATTCGGTGTTAAGTAGATTGCTGCCTATGTGGTATTTCATGGGTACAGAGTTTTTACCAAAGGGGATGACACTGCACTTTTTGGCACTGAGCTTGAGGCCATGGCTCTGACACCAGGCATCTGTCTCAGAGAGGCCCTTCTGTAGGATGTTAACATCATTTGGGGACTTGACTATGGCTCCTAGTTTGCAGTCATCTGTGAACTTCGTTAGCCAGAGGCCTTCTGTGTTAGCCTGTACTTCAGAGAAGTAGATACCAAACATACCCATACTTGAACCCTTTCTTAGCTGGGTATCTACTACGTACCCCCAAGAAACTATAATTCTAGGTGACATTAATGTTGACTGGAATACTATCAATGCAGAAAATCCTTCCTCTCATATGAACCTATATGGTTTCAACCAGACTATCACCTCAACCACTAGAATCAACAAGCCTAACAATAAAGAGAGTATTTTAGATTGGATACTCATAAACAAAGTCAAACAGGCCTACAAAGTAGGAACCCTGCCTGATGATATAAGTGATCACTCTTTAACCTATATCACTAGAGAAAAGACTGATTTCCCAAACCTCCCTAACATTCAAAAAATACGCTCAACAAAACTTTTTAACATAGACCTATTTCAAAATGAACTCAGCAAATGCAACTGGAGTCCCTTAAAATCTCTTCCTCTTGAAAATGCAGTATCTTACTTTAATGCCACTTTCTTATCCATTCTTGACAAACATGCTCCTGAACGCACCATCAGAATGAAACCCAATATTGCCCCATGGCTCTCTAAGGAAACTAAAAAGCAAATTCTCTCCAGAAATAAAGTCTGGGCCAAATGGAGATGCCATAGAAATTCTACGATCTTCATCATTTCCACCAACTTAGAAACTCAACTCAATTAGCAATAATTACTGATAAAAAACTTCTACTGCAAACTTGAACAAACTCATCATAACAAGCCCAAAGAGTTTTGGTCATCTATTAACAGACTCCTTTCCCCAGGAACATCCAAAACTCCCACCCTCTTAATGCTGACCCAGACACTCCCCACCTCACTGCAAATGCTTTCAACTCCTTTTTACTCACACTATTCTATCTCTAGCTGGACATCTTAGCACTAACAACTCCTGCCCACCAATAAACCAAAGACACTCTTCCAATAACTTTAAACTACAACCTATTCCTACCTCTTTCATCTCTAGACTTATTCACAAACTGAAGCCGTGTACCCCTTCTGCTGATAAACTCCCTTCACTTTTTCTCCAATAAGCTGCCAAAGAAATTGCTTATCCAGTATCTATACTTATAAACAGGACAATCCAAGAGGGAACTATCCCAAACATCTGGAAAATTTCCCACATTATCCCATTACATAAAGGTGGGAATTCCATTGAATACTCAAACTATAGACCAATTGCCCTCCTTTCTCCATTAGCAAAAATAATGGAAAAATGTATTCACCATCAACTTTTACAGTATCTCTCTCAAAACAACATAATAGCAAACTGTCAGCACGGTTTTAGACCTCATCACAGTACTACCACTGCTCTCCTATCATTTGTAGATACCATCAATAGGAACCGTAACGCCAACCTTCTCTCTTCTGCTCTCTTCATCGACCTCTCTAAAGCTTTTGATATGGTCAACCACTCCATTTTAATTAACACTCTTACATCCCTCTCCTTTGATAATCTTGCCACTAAATGGTTTACATCCTACCTGAGCTATAGACAACAAGCAGTTCGGTGGGAAAACCAAATTTCTTCACTCACACCCGTTTCCATCGGTGTACCTCAAGGCTCCATTCTAGGACCCCTTCTCTTCTCCCTGTTCATCAATGATCTCCACTCAGCAATCCCACAAGCAACCTGCATTCAATATGCAGATGACTCCACACTTATCTGCTCTGCTTCATCTCCTAATGTACTTTCATCTATTACTCAAAATGTCTTCAACACAGTAGAAACGTGGTTCACCAGATGTAACCTCCTCCTCAATGCCAAAAAAACTAAACTTCTCCTTTTCTCCCCTAGCACATGGTCCACTCCTTTGCACTTCACCATCTCCTCAAATAATGCCACTCTCATCACCCCTGATCCAACAACAAAACTTTTAGGAATAACAATTGATAATAACCTCTCCTTTGATCAGCATATCAACAACACCATTAAAATAGTCAATAGAAAAATAGGAAGCCTATATAGAATTAAACCTTTCCTAACCTCTTCATCCAGAGCCAAGATTGCCCACTCCCATCTTCTGTCAACTCTTCTTTACGCCTCACCAATTTTTACTAACCTAAAGAAAGCAAACCTTAACAAACTGGCTACTTGCTACAACAACATTGCCCGTTTTGCCACTGGCAACCCTTTCAGAACTCATCACTGTATTAACCTGAAACTTCTAGGCTGGCTAGAACTTCAAAACCTTCTGTTAATCCCTCAACTCACTATTGCCCATAAAATTCTATACCAACCCAATAATACCCCTATACTCTCTAAACTTTTAATCCCTTATAACAACCTAAACTCCCTTCGCTCTTCCAGTAAACTTTTGGCTACTATTACAAAGACTAATAATTCTTCTGGTGACTCTATTCAATAATACTGTAGGAAGGAACTGGAATCTGCTCCCCAGTGATATAACACTTACCACATCTCTACCTCTCTTTAAACATAAAATCAAAGATTACTTCCAAAGCCACTGGCTCTGTTCCTGTACAAAACCTGACTAATCTTTTACCT
Source organism: Protopterus annectens (assembly GCF_019279795.1). Lineage (NCBI taxonomy): Eukaryota > Metazoa > Chordata > Ceratodontiformes > Protopteridae > Protopterus > Protopterus annectens. Next base: position 178,631,745 of record NC_056727.1, on the reverse strand, counting down.
CTTCTGTGCTTTTCTAATACTCTGAGATTTCCTACTACTTTATTTTCTTTCTCTCTTTTTGTGAGTCTGCTTCAATCTATCTCCCTAGAGTTTTTTTGTCTGTTTCCTCTTTCCCCTTTGTTAATCTCTCTCTTCCATTCTTTTTACTTTTCCTTCACTTTTCTTAAACTGCTTCCCTTCCTCCTCTCCTACGATAGAGTTTCTCTTTCTCCTTTTGGTACTAAGATTAGTTCTATAAATTATTATAAATCAATTTTTGCTCTCTGCTTTATGCCTTGTTCTTGATGTTATTACAGCTAATACTGTTATCCTTAGAAATGTGATTTTTTATGTGTATACCTGTAATTGGATTCTATTTTTTTTTTATTGTCTCGCCATTTATGATGATTTGTCAATTTGATTGTCTATTTTTGACCTTTTGTTAAAATTTATGTGGAGCTTTTCTCCCCGGGCCTCTACTGAAAATAGAAATATATCCAGCTAGACTAGCCCGGTCAACAAATGTAAAATAAATAAAATAAATAAATAAAACAAACAGGAGCGGTCCCAGGACGGAACCCTGTGGTACTCCACTTGTCACTGGTTGGAGGTCAGATTTGGAGTCTGCAACTTTTACAGTGTGGGTTCTGTTAGTGAGCCAGTTGGCAACCCATCTTGTGACGTAGGGATTTATGCCTAGTTTATTGAGTTTAGCTATAATTCCAGAATGGGGGATGGTGTCGAAAGACTTGGCGAGGTCAAGATTGGCTGTGTGAACCACCTTACCCTCATCTACGGCTTTGGTGACTACCTCAAAGAAGTCAATCAGGTTCAGGAGGCATGATCTGCCTTTCACAAACCCGAACTGGGTGGGATTCAGAGTTTGGAGGTTACCAATGTCTTTGTTTATGAGTTCCATGATGATACGTTCCATGGCCTTGCAGACCAGGCTCGTCAGGCTAATAGGTCTATAGTTCCCTGGATCAGTGGTGGCTCCCCCTTTGTGAAGTGGGATAACTGTTGCTGTGCGCCATTCAGTGGGCACAAAGCCTGATGCGAGGCTATTATTGAACATGGTGCTTAAGTGAGGAGCCAGTTCATTCTGAAGTTCATGTAAAATGCAGCCTGGGATGTTGTCCGATCCCATGGATGCTGTGTTTTTGGCTTTAGAGAGTGCAGCTTTCACCTGCGTAGTTGTGATTACAGGGACTCTGCATTCTTCCTGTATAGATATGGGCCCTTTAGGGGGTGGGGGGGTGGGGGTAAAGTTAGCACTGAACCAATCTGCCATGATGTTGGCAATATCAGTTGGTTCTGTAATTTTCATGCCTTTGTGCTGTAACTCAGAGCAGATCTGGGTGTTGCCATTGAGATTTTTGACATAGCTATAGAATGCTTTGTGGTTGTCCTTGGAATTAGTGGCGATTTTATTTTCATAGCTAGCTTTGGAGGATCTTATAAGGGATCTCAACTTCTTACTGAGGCTGACCAGGGAGCTCCTCCACTCATGGGATTTTACTCTCTTTTGCAACAGTTTCTTCCTTCTGTTGTACAGTTTGTTTATGGCAGGGGACCACCAGATTGGCTTCCTTTTTTTGGAGGATAGCGTCTTGGTTCTGTTTGGGATAGCACGATCCATGCACTCATGTAAGTGCTTATAGAATGCATTTGTGTAGGATTCAGCAGTTGTAACTGTATTGTCCATCTGCATGGGTGTCATGAAGTTCACTACTTCTGTCTTAAGAAGCATGAAGTTGGCTTTGGAGAAATTTTTACTGTGGTTTCCTTAATGGGGGGTGGGGGTGGGATGTGGATATCAAGGGTGATTAGCTTATGGTCGGATCGGACCAACGAGGAGTTGACTTCAGGTGTGGAACACCGGTCACTCATGTTGGTAATGACTAGGTCTAGGATATTGTTGCCCCTGGTGGGGATGTGGATAAGTTGATCTAGGGCATTGGAGTTTATGAATTCCAGAAAGCGTTGCGCTAAGGAGTTGGTACATGAGTAGTTTTCCCAGTTAATGGTGGAGTAGTTGAATTCGTCCATTATTAGAGTGTTTAGTTGAACCCTAATATTTTCCAGTACATCAAGAAAAGAGGAGTGGGAATCCTGGAGCATGGTGGGGGATCTGTAGCAAGCTACAATTTGGATTGCAGTTTTGCCAAGAGTTAGTTGCACTTGGATAACCTCGGATGCATTATGCTGAGCAACTAGCCTGGAGGTGTGGATATCCTTAATGAATATAGACACACCCCCACCTTTGGTGTTTTGGTCCAGGTTACATGGCCGAAAAGTGTGGCATGAGTTATAGCCTGGTAGTGCAGGGGTGCTCTCTGGAGCCTTGATCCAGGTCTCAGTCACTGCACAGATATCGATGTTTGCCATTTTAAGGAGTGCCTCGAGTGAGTGCATTTTGAAATTTAGACTTCTAGCATTGAGTAGCATTACCCTCAGTTTTTGCTTGCTTGTTCCTGTTATGGTGGTGAATTTGTTACTTGAACCCTGCCTAAAAAGGCACTATAGGGGCAGCAAGAGCCTTAGCCAGTATTTGGAATCCCAGGGTCGACAGGTGCAGGTCATCTATGGCAAAGCATCGTGGTCTGTTGACCATGTCATCACAAGCAGACAGATACTGGATCCCTTTAGAATGACACCAGAAGCTTAGCCAATTGTTGAAGTCAATCATTTTGACCTTGTACTGCGGTATCATTCTGGGCGATGGTAGAATGCTACTCAGGGCTAGGGCCATACCTGCCTGGGCTACAAGATCAGAGAGCTCTTCCATGTCTCTTTTCAGGTAGCTGACAGTAACCTTCTCCTTGTTTAGCCTGGTGAGTGGGACATCAGTGTGTCTGACTATAGAGTCACCTATGAGTAGTGTGTTGGGTATGTTGTTTTGCCTTATTGACTGTGTTTGATTGGCACACTGAGTCTGTGGGCTTTGTGTCATTTGGGTTGTGTTGGGGGGTGGAGGTTGCTTGTGTTTCTGCTTTGGAGGTCTCTGTTGCTTAGGCAGATTATTATTGAGAGCCTCCGTGAATGTTTTTGAGTTTCTATGTGTGGAGTTTGGTGGTGTAGACGTAGTGAGACTATGTGATGAGTGTGGTGTGGTGCAAATGTTTGCCTTCTCCTCGTGACTGTCAGGTTCAGTCTTGGTTGTAGAGAGCTTTACCTCCAGTTTGGCTAGATAAGTGCATCTCTCACAGGTTGTAGTGTTGGGTGGTAGGAGGAGAGGGTTGTCTGTGTACATGAGACAATTTCTACATTCCCTCAAGATGTCCAGATTCATCAGATAGACAGGGGAGAACACTAGGAGCTGACCCTTGGACATGCCTGAATAAAAACTATTTTCCTCTAGATAAGTGAGGAAAGTGAGTACAAGAGCTGTTTTTCCTCAACGTCAGTGAGAAAGGTAAGTACAAAAACTGTTTTCCTCTAGGTAATGAAGATTGAGTGCTATAGTAATTAGTAGCTTATTTAGTGCTTACAAGTTCTGAACAAGTGATGAGCATGAATAAGCAAATTTAAGTGCTAAAACTAAGAATCTGTATCTGCACTAGACGAGTTATAGGACAGAAACAAGTGCAAATGCAGGCTTTCAAATCAGAAAGTTGAGAGAGATGGAAGATTGCCCAAATGGCTAATAACTACAAATTCTGGGCCAGAACCACTCATTATGTGGTAGACAGGTTACCTAATGCTTACCACTCCCACTGATAAGCTAGAAGGCTTCCCTCCAACACAGAAAGGCTTGGGGGGCTCAGAAGCTTACAAACAGTCCTGGATACAGCAAATCTGTATCTGGAACACTAGTTGCAGGGAAGGTAGGAAACAGGCTTACAGTTTTTTTTTTTTTTTTTTACAGAAAAGTAGCAAAAACAGTAGTAAAAACAATTCATATGCAGTGCAAGCTGGCATGCTTGAGTATGTAGCAATATTAGACCACGCACAGTTTGAAAAAATGCAATTAAATTAAAAAGGACTAAAAGCAAGTGCAGAAAGGGTGTATTAGGTAGAATGCGGTAATCATCATATGACCTAACTTTCATATGACTGACATTCATTTGACGGAGACCATATAACCTAAAGTTCATAATACTGAAGACTCACTTGACTGAAACTCGTAACACCAACACCTTACAATGCTAGATTTCAACACACTAAATTCCAAACTATAGACATGTACACTTACAACACCGATTATTAACACTTTCCAGAACTTAAAAACTAATTATATACCCTCTTATCAGAAACCAGATGTTATAAAACCAAACTAGGTGGGGGGGGGGGCTGTGCTCCCCACACTCCCCTAACTACATATACTAACTCCAGGATCACACTACCGTGGGGAAAAGGGCATATACCTTTTACTTACCTTACAGTAGTCTCACACTGCCACTACTATGTTAAAATTTAGCATTGTAAGGAGTCGGTGTTATGAGTTTCAGTTAAGTGAGTTTTCAGTATTTTGAACTTTAGGTTATATGGTCTCAGTCAAATGAAAGTTAGGTCATATAAAGTAGATATATATATATATATATATATATATATATATATATATATATATATATATATATATATATACACACACACACACACACACACACACTTCCATTACTTTTATTTCTTTGTTCCTTAAAATCAAGAGTGAACTCACAGCGTGTCCCCTGGAGCAAGATGCAGCATAAAAGACACTGGCTGTATTAAAAAAAGACATATTAACTATATTGCTGCAGCTTTATTCATAAACAGTGCAGTAGATGTTCTACATTCATTTTATGAACTTTGCTTACAACCAGAGCTCTAATATCATGGCTGAAGCATTCTACATGTAATGTTAACTTTTATTCCATTACATTGTACTAGACAGAACATTCTGTAGATGAATTCCCAATGACTCAGAGAATACTGAAACACAATTTAACAGGTTACACCATAATGAAGCATGGACATTAAAGACAAATGCCATTCAAACAGGTTCAGCTGCAGAGAGCAGTGTCCTGCCAGGAATCACCATTTAAGCTGACAAACTAATCCAGCATGGACAATAAGCAATATTACCTCTATAACTGCATGAATACCTACATACAGAGCCAAATTCATTCTTCTTCTTTCGGCTTTTCCCAGTTAGGGGTCGCCACAGCGGAATCATCTGTCCGCTCATGATTGGCAGTGGAGTTTTACAGTGTCGAGTTGCGAGCCCAGCACCCAATCTTCCACAGAAGGCACACACACGCGCACACTCACACCTAGGGCTAATTTAGAGTGTCCAGTCCACCTACTGCATGTCATTGGGATGTGGGAGGGATGTGGGAGGAAACCGGAGCACCCGGAGGAAACCCACACGACCACAGGGAGGACATGCAGACTCCACACAGAAGGCACCCCAGCTGAGAATCAAACCGGAGAACCTCTTGCTATGAGGCGGCAACGCTAACCTCTGCACCACCATGGCCGCCCACAGAGCCAAATTCATTAAGCTTCAAAAATAAACCACTGGATTTATTAATAAAATCCACTGACATTTTCATTAATAAAAAAAAATCTTGTGAGATTCACATGGGCAAGTTTTTATTTGTATTAGATATTTGTAAGAATCAAATCAAATCAACCTTTTTGTTAGCCTTTGTTTTAAATGAAAAGTCTCTTACTCCAGTAACAGTGCAAACACATCACCTTAAAAGCTGTATTCATAATATGCTTATATTTTCAGTGTAGGGAATTTATTTAAGCTTTTCAGGGTATGGCACTAATGTCAGTGGATCTATTTAAGGCTTAGCCTGGTGGCATACAGATACAATAAAGATGAATGACGTAATGCAGAAAAATAGGATACAAGCTATAACAAGTAAAAAGTGAATAGTAATGACATATACTTATTTATTTATCCTTTGTTGACTAGTCCCACTAGGCTAGTAGCCTATTTTCAGGTGTGAGCTGTTTCTGTGGCTGTGCTATATGCTAATTAGGCATTCAAGGGAGAGGCATATGCTAATTAGTCACGTGCTCTTCCCCAGAACTGACTGCAGTAAGGCATTTTTATGCAGCCGAGAATTGCTCAGCTGTGTAAGTTAGAACAGCCCCTTCTGGTCACTACTGATAATGAGCATGGCCAAAAGGTCATGTTCATCCATCATGGCAGATGAAAGTGCTACGGAGTTTAGTGGTAGGGCAGTATTACATACTGCAGGATTCATGAAGCCTCCATGTAAGAGTTAGCAAGTCTTACACGGAGGCTGCAGTTAAACGGGTGATGTCAGCATGCCATGCATATTCGTGAGGGCATGCTGAATCACACCCTAGGCTAACATGGTCCGTGTAGCAATGTTGGGGGCGTGTCTGCATGGTGAGACCTGCAAAGGGACACGCCCCCAGAAGAATCACAGTCCCAAAAGGAAACTCCCACGAGCGAGTCCGCGGAAATGTCAAGAAACACAACAGCACACATGCCCCTACAGACTATTAACCCAACTGAAATGTAAAACGTAAAAATGAACAGTTTAATTTTTTTATTTCAGAAATGTTTGCCCGTAATTGCGCTCGTTTGCGCGGGTGTGCCCTTCGCTCAGCCACAGTTAGCAGTCATTGAAAAAGCATATAAGCTCTAAATATGCAAAATAAGCCAAGTAGCAATAGTGTAGCGGTAGAGACGTCGGCCAAAGAGGAGGCAGTCACAGTTCGAGCACCAACAACATCATTTTTTTTATTTTTAGTGAAATAAGCACGAAACAATCCCCTGACATATATGTATATATATACAATTATAATTTAAGTAAAATGCAATGAAATGGGCCATGTTTTATGAAGAACTCTGACACAATAAAAAAATAAAATATTTTATAAGTACCCATAGCTGAGCAGTGCTCTAACAAGCTGAGTATGTTTGCCTGCAGGTGATCAGTGGTTTAACAGGTGTAATAGAAGTGCCCGGAGTTGAGCAGTGCTTTAACACACTGAAAGTGTGTGCCCGTAGTTGCGCAACATTTCTCACAACGTAATATGCGTGCTCACAGCCAAATAACGCGTTAACCAGTGTAACCCGTTTGCGCGGAGCTGCCCAGCGCGCCAACCGGCTTACCGGCGGGCAACGTTGAGCAACCTGTATCAAAGCCGCCTTTAAACAGACACACCTCCTAGCCTGTCTAGACAGTAGTAAAATAAAAAAAGAAGCAATGCCCAGGCTCAAACCCAGGATACTGTGCAACATAGTCAAAGTACTGAACCACTAAGCCATGACAGCTGTACTGAAAAATGCAGTATTATCATATATATAGGAATGAATGGAAATAGAAGCATGACAAAGCAGGTTTAGTGAAGCTGATACAATTCCAAAATGGCCAATCACAGATAAGTGTGGGAAAAACGGCATATATAAGCCCCATAGGCGGGAATACACAGCATAACTGATTGTGGAACCTATTTGCAGTCAGGATGGCAGGTGTAGGAGAGGGCAGTTGCTTTCGAGCACAGAGGTGGGGTATTGAGGAGTCCAAATACATGGTTTGGCTCCTAGTCCACGATCATGAGGCTCAACTCATGCAGGGCCAGGTTCTGTGGGGTGCATATAAGGCAGAGGCGTGGAACCGGTTGGCACATGATCTCACCAGTGCCATAGGCATACCAAGGACTGGTAAACAGGTCCGTCACCACCATGGGGACCTGAAGAGACGGAAGCAGGACCAATTGAACCGTTGGATCCAGGAGGCCCGGCAAATGCCCAACGCCCCACTACTGAGTAAGTATCCATGTAATTATGTATGTAAGGAATTATCCTAGCTGATATTATGGAGATGTATGTTCCAATATTACTTCATTTATATTACAGCTGCAGGTGTGCGTTCCGCGAATCGGTGAGCCTATGGTGATAGGCTGGAGCTGTTGTGCCACCAGGCAGGTTAGTAATTATATTCCTGTAATTGTTATACAATATAAGTGTGACAGCTTGTAAAAGAGGTCAGTGTAGTCACATATTAATAAAGTTCAAATAACACTAGAAGAAAGATTCTGCTAGTACTGTATGATTAGATAAGTGATGCAGCCTGTAATCCAGAAATAAAAAGTAAACAAGTCTGAAATAGTGATTACCCACCTGAAGTGTAATATCAGATAACCTGCAGCAGCCTGAAAATCACTGGTAAACAAGCCAAAGATAATAGACATGTGTCAAATACATCCCCTTAGAAAATCTTCCATATGAAACAAGTGAGTCTGTTGGAAAGAATTGTTGTAAGCAAGTATGACATGTTAATAATGCCTAGAATAAAGTACCAACTTGAATTGTAAAAATAAAACAAGTGAGTGAGAGAAAGAGGTATGAATCGACCAAGAAAGCTGTTATAACTTCTGAATAAAGTATACTGCAGTCAGTACATAATGAAATGAATGAGACAGCCACAACCAAAAAGTGAAATGTTTGAAATAAAGTACTGAAGCTGGAATGTGTCTGTCCCACAATTTGTATATGTTGCTGTACCCTTGCAATATGGAGATAGTATGGTTGTATGAAATAATGAACATCCACAGTTGTCTAGAGCCATATAAATGAAATGTAGCAGGATGCTGTACCTGAACATAGCCAGATATGAAATGTGTATGAATAAAATGCAATGGATATTAATGTATCAGTAACAGTCCCATCAACAACATTCCTAAGGTTACATATAGGAAACTGTAGTAAGACCTGTAGGGTATATATATCTGCAGCTACTAGAGATGTACAGCATATGTATATGTAGTTGAAGTTGTTAATGAAATATTTCTTCACCCTACCCTATATTCACAAATAATGCCATTCCACAACAAACTGGGTATGTGTATTCACAATCAATTCCTATGGACATTTGTCCTGTTGGTTCAAACATATTTGCATGTACGTTGCTGCATGTGCCCTGTTCACATATCCAAACCTGATGGCCTGTTGCCATCAATCGACCCTGCATGCTGTTGGATTGTGTACTGTTGTTCAAAATATGCATGTGTTATGCTTGCTGTTCAATGTTTGGAATTCATGGGTGTTTGGTTAATGGGAATACTGATGCATGCTGTTACAACTAATTTTGAATGGTATTGTTTGTTACTAACCCAAAATGTCATAAAATATTTCTAAACATAGGACAACAGGGAAGAAGGGTTCCAGTGGACCCACCTCTCCCACCTCAGCTGGCGAGTGCACCTAACACTAGTGCCCAGGCCGGAACCTCCTCCGGTGGCCCTCTGCCACCTTCGGGTGGAAGCGCTGCAGGGGATGGGGCTCATCCTCCCTCTGCAAGCGTGGCCGGAGGAGACCATCCACTCACCCTCCAAAGTGTCCGGTTTGTGGTGCATAGCGAGATCAGGCATTCTGTGCTTGAACCCCTACGCCATCTTGAGGCTCGGGTGGCACAACTCACGGGTGTTCCTGATGCCCGTCCTACACAGCCCCCAGCACAGCCCTGTCCTGGGCTGTGAAGGCACAGTGGCAACTGCCCATGGGTGGGGATCTCAGTTCCACTGTTGCCATCTGTGGGCTCATGGGCTCGCGATATCCCAACATCCGTCCCCGTCAATTGTGTTTCCCCCCCACGTGTCATACTCCGCCCCTGTATGCGTCTTGTTTGTCTTGTCTGTTAACCTCCCCTACCTACCTCCCCAAATATGCCTACTTCCTGTACCTCACATTCCACTCTCACCTGAAAAAAAAAAAAAAAAAAGGGCACTCTGTTCCTGCAAAAAAATGACGCCCCATACATAGCTGCCCATTTTGCAGACATGTCTGCTGGACATGTGAAGTGGTAATTACAATTGGCTGTACAACATATTTTGTTGTCCTCACCCCTCTCTCAGGGGTGGAAGGTTTAAAATTTCACACCAAATTACAGACATATGCACAGCTGTTGATGATAAAGAAATGGGCAGCTATGGGCCTTTCCTACATCCTTCCTGCAAATCCCAAGCTTGTTTTCCTACTGTCCTACCCTTTTTGTGCCCCCTTTTTCACCACTGTCCTGTCTCCCCATTTTCTTTTCTTTCAAAGAAATTAGTGCAGGTGTGCACGAGAGTAAGCACTTTTAAGCAGTTGTAAGCGGGTGTGCGCTTGTGTGCGCTTAGCTAAGCTCCGCGCAAACCAGCGCTAACCCGCTTACAACTGCTTAAAAGTGCCTTAGTCACTCTGAATGACAAGGCCTGTAGTCTGCTCAGCATCAAAATAAAATTCATCTATCAGTCTCGAACCCAGGACCTTGGAAACACTAGTTTGCATGACTTACCACTAAGCCATGACTGATATACAAGAACTTTGTGCTGAAAGCAATATATCATGAAATAGTAGGACTGAATGTAAAGGGAATATAGGAAGGCTATTACACAAAGCTTTTCTTGTATCTTTACTGGCAATTCTTGTGGATTTGTATAACATTAGTGTGAGAAGAGAAACAGCCAGGCTAGTCGGTAGCAAGTAGGTAATAATGTGACAGTAGCACCTTGCAAACCACACACATTATCAGAGCAGGATAAACACTGCCATATTTGAACAGGTAAGAGGCCAGACCTCACAACTGAGACTGATTTACAGGGATGTCCCTGATTTGAAAACAAATGTTAACTGTGCCCCACTGACTCCCTGTGAAATGTACTAATAGTAGGCAGAAAGGTGTTTTGTCCCACGTAATGGTAACTGTCAACTACTGAAAGTATGCACTACGTGCATGTCAGAAATGGTGTATTAATACACATGCTCAAAATACCCCACAGTCACAACTGCAGAATATCTGAAATATATCACGGGTGTATCCCACTGATATGGACCATTCCCTGAGGCTGATAAAAGATACATCTGAGAGTGAGTATCTGAGGCCTGCAAGTGTCACAAACTCACAGGCATATCATTCTGTCTGCTGTCACACTTTGTGAATAGCTGTAGAATAGCTTCCACAAGCACACCCACATGTAGGTGTACAACCCACAAATATCAAAGGAGGTATCCAACTAATAACAGAAGGACAGTATAGCTGTTTACAAGCACTGCATGTGCCTGCTATCCATAACTGTTAGTACAAAGTACAAGGTGCCACTACTGCTCAGCAGCAAAATAAAATACCCTTGTAGGTGTCAAGCCCCACACCTTGGCCAGACCAGACTGCATGCAGTACCACCAAACCACAACAAACATATAAGGAATTGCTGCTGAAAGAAATATAGCAAGCATTACAAGGAGTGAATGTGAATGGAAAATAGGAAAGCCATAGCAACACATTCAAGTAAAGACACCTAGCAGGCCTCCAAGGTGTGAATGTAAAGGCTAAATAGTGAAGCCATAGCAACAAATTGCAAGAGCCACTACTGTAAACCAGTTACTCCACAAGTCCCACAGGAAAGCGCATACTCCCATTTAAACAGTATTAGTATTATTAGGTGTCAGTTAACATACACACTGAGAAGAATAAACTGGAGGAAGCAATAGTCAGGTGTCAGTATAACATGCATGTCAGTGCCTACAACACAGTCTGAGATATGAGAGACATACCAACCTTTACGCTCACACAACAGTGTCCACAGCATACCAGCATGGTCCCCACCTTGAAAATCTGAAAGGGCTATGCCTACCTCACCTAACATTTTATAGCACTGTCCTGAAATCACAGTGAGAACTGCAATTACCACACAGCAGGCTGCATGCAGTTATCAAATGCTGGCTAAAAATTGGTGCAGAGGCCATCACATGCACATCTGCATATACCTACAAAAGCAGCCTGTACTCCCAGTCCACACATGCAATACATTCATTGCAACAGCCGGAGGGAGAGAGAGAGAGAGAGAGAGAGAGAGAAAATAAATAAATAAATAAAAACAAAGAAATAAAAAAAAAACAAATAAGAGACACAGACTGCCGAAACTACAACATTACAGAACAGCAGGCTACCAAGCAGCAAGCCATCAAAAATAGCAGTGTCCAACAAAGGTAATGTAAACTAATAATTTAATAGTCTACATACTGTGAACCCTCCATATGTGTTAGCAGTCTGTATATAGATATATATGAAGATGTGCATAGGGCAGGGGACATACTGCAACTGTTAGTGAAGGCTGGACATACATATGTATGTGAAGGATGCTATGTGCACATAATGTAGGTTGTAGTGCAATGTACAATGTAGGTTGTACAGTAATGAATGTTTAGCAGTATGTTAGTGTGTGTATTCGTATGTGTAAATAAAAAGGTATATATATATATATATATATATATATATATATATATATATATATATATATATATATTATATGTATGTATACTTATATATGTATCTATATATAATGTGCATATATGTATACATAGATAGAGAGGGATGTAGAAATAGATAGACCCAGAATGATACCACAGTACAAGGACAAAATGATTGACCTCAACAATTGGCTAAGCTTCTGGTGTCATTCTAAGGGGATCCAGCATCAGTCTACCTGGGACGACATGACCGATTGCTTTGCCAGAGATGGCCTGCACTTGTCGCCCTCAGGATTCCGGATACTGGCTAAGACTCATGCCACCCCTATAGTGCCTTTGTCAGGCAAGGTTCAAATGACAAATACACCACTGTAAATGGTGACATCTGTGCAGTGACAGAGACCTGGTTCAAAGCTCCAGAGAGCATCCCTGCATTACCGGGCTTCAATTCACACCACACCTGTTGGCCACCTAACCCAGAAAGAAGCACTAAAGGCAGAGGCGTGTCCATATTCAGTAAGGATATCCACACCTCCAGGCTAGTTGCACAGCATAATGCATCTGAGGTATCCAATTGCAACTAACTCTGGGCAAGAACGCAATCCAAATCGTAACTTGCTACAGACCCCCCACCATGCCCCAGGATTCACACCCCTCATTTCATGATACACTGGAAAGTATTGGGTACAACCCAAAACCCTAATAATGGCCGATTTCACCTACCCCACCATTAACTGGAAAAACTGCACCTGTACCAACTCTATTGCTCAACGTTTTCAAGAATTCATAAATACCAACGCCTTGGATCAACTTATTCACACCCCCACCATGGGCAGCAATATCCCAGACTTGGTCATCACCAACATGGGAAACTGGTGTTCCACACCAGAGGTCAATTCCTCGTTGGTCAGATCCGACCACAAGGTAATCAGCCTAGACATCCACATCCCACCCCCAGCCCCAATTAGGGGCACCATCGTAACAACCTTCTCAAAAGCCAATGTCACACTTCTTAAGACAGAAGTGGCAAACTGCATGACACCCATGCAGACGGACAATAGAGGTATGACTGCTGAATCCTACACAAATGCACTGTATAAGCACTTACACAAGTGCATGGATCATGCTATCCCTAACAGAACCAAGATGTTATCCCCCAGACAAAGGAAGCCAGTCTGGTGTTCCTCTGCCATAAACAAACTCTACATCAGAAGAAAGAAACTGTTGCAAAAATAAGTAAATTCCCATGACTGGAGGAACTCCCTGGTCAACCTCAGTAAGAAGCTGAGATCCCTCATAAAATCCCCCAAAGCTAGTTACGAAAACAAAATTGCCACTGACTCTAAAGACATCCACAAAGCATTCTATAGCTATGTCAAGAATCTAAATGGGAACACTCAGATCTGCTCTGAGGTACAGCATAATGGCACTAAATATGCAGAACCAACTGATATTGCCAACATCCTGGCAGATAGGTTCAGTGCTAACTTTACCCCCCTCTCACCCCCTAGAGGGCCCATCTCTATACTGGAAGAATGCAAAGTCCCTATAATCACGGCTGCACAGGTAAAATACACACTCTCCAAAGCCAAGAACACAGCATCCATGGGACCTGACAATATCCCAGGCTGCTTTCTACATGAACCACTGAATGAACTGGCACCCTACCGCAGTACCATGTTCAATCATAGCCTCACCTCAGGCTTTGTAGCCACTGAATGGCGCACCACAACACATCCCACTCCACAAAGGGGAAGCTATGACGGACCACGGTAACCACCGCCCCATTAGCCTGATGAGCCTGGTCTGCAAGGCCATGGAATGTACCATCATGGAACTCATAAACAAAGACATTGGTAATCTCCAAACTCTGGACCCTACTCAGTTTGGATTTGTAAAAGGCAGAGCATGTCTCCTAAACCTGATTGACTTCTTTGAAGCAGTCACCAAAGCCATAGATGATGGTGAAATGGTTCACACAGCTTATGTAGACCTCGCCAAGCCTTTCAACACCATCTCCCATTCTGGAATTATAGATAAGCACACTAAACTAGGTAAAAATCCCTATGTCATAAGATGGGTTGACAACTGGCTCACAGACAGAACCCACACTGTGACAGTAGCTTATTCCAAATCCGACATCAGACCAGTGACAAGTGGAGTACCACAGGGTTCAGTCCTGGGTCCTCCCCTGTTTGGTATCTACTTCTCCGAAGTGCAGGCCAACACAGAAGGTCTGGGCTAACAAAGTTTGCAGATGACTGCAAACTAGGAGCCATAATCACAACTCCTAACGATGTGGGCAAACTACAAAAGGCCCTCACTGAGACAGATACCTGGTGTCAAAGCCATGGCCTGAAGCTCAATGCCAAAATGCGTATTGTCATCCCTGTGGTATAAACTCTGTACCCATGAACTACCAGATAGCTGGTAGTCTACTTAATGCCGAAAATGTGATAATAGACCTTGGGACACAGGTGCACAGTAGTCTCTCCTTTGATAATCACATTGCCACAGTGGTCGGGAAATCCTTCTACGTGGCTCATCTCATCACAAAAGGATTCCCATCCAGAAAAAAGAGGTCATTGTTCCCCTCAACTCATCACTTATTAGACCCACAATAGAGTACAATGCCCCTTTTGGTATGTACCTCACAGGACAACTACAACAACTGGAAAGACCACAGAAATATCTCACAAAGAGGATTACTGGCCTCAAACAGATAGCCTTTGCAGACCGTCTCAAAAAACTACAGCTTGACTCCATGGCATATCGCCTACTCAGGGGTGATCTCTGCCTAACATACACAGCTATGTCAAACCTACAGCTGTTGGACATGCTCCACCTAAAGAAATCCCAATCCCTCTGAGCTACACGCTCTAGGGACCTTAACCTTGTCACCACAATAAACAGAACATGCTGGAGGGATATAGTCCTGTCCCAGACAATTCCCATACTCTGGAACAGACTACCTATCTATGTCAAACAGAGCTCCTCATTAGCACTCTTCAAGAAAGATCCTGATGATTGGATGGGAAATGGGGAATTCACCCCGGGGATCATGTCTGTGGCTCTGCTTGACAGGGGCAGAGGAAAATACCTTTCTTGGGTGGCGAAAGCCAGGGTACATTTATTGGCTAGGCTTGTATGGGCCCTAGGGCCGATAGCCTAGTACCTACCTATGAACCTATGAACATATATAGATAGATGGATAGAATATGTATATACACATATTATGTAATAGACACATACATATATAGATATATATAGATACATACACATATGCAGACAGATATGCATGTGTACAGATATGTATGTATATGAATATCTCTCTCTCTCTATCTCTCACCCCCCCTCTCTCTCTCTCTCTCTATATATATATATATATATATATATATATATATATATATACACTGAGAGAGGCACATGTGTGCAGATGTATTGCAACAGGTGCCTGGTGACAAAGGCATGTACTGAACACCAGTGCGGATACAGGAGTACCATACCCCATTCCAAAACACTTACACCACTAACCACCACATATGTGGTTGCCTGCCTACTACTGGATGTGTCAGGAGGGAACATGGGAAACAAGTGTACAATAGCCTCCCCTGTGATATTCACAGTGACACACCAGTCTTGTAATACCTGTACATGGTACATGTCAGCAGAAATGGTGTGTCAGCTAGTGAAATGTAGATCACTGTACCCCTCTACACCTCACAATGTCCTACATGGTATGTACCTCCCATGACAACTACAGAAAGGGAGAAAGATACAGTCATACCTAACAAACAGTGATAATGCCCTCAAACACATTACCTATGCAGAGTGACTGACAAAACCACAGATAGAGTGCCTCTCAAACTACCGACACAGAGCATACCACTGCTGGATATACATAGTTAAGTCACACCCATAACAGTTGTCCAACAACCATGGTAACACCTCACAATATCCCCAGCATAAATGACCTATGTCTGTCATCCTTGGCACCGCAGTAAAGAGCACATGGTGGAGGTACAGGTTCCTAACCACAAATAGGCCATACCCTGGAGTAAACCACCCAGCATTACGAAGCAAGGCTCCCCATTAGTAGATGTCAGACATACCCCTGTTGAATGTTATGCAGATAGGTAGTATGCCATATGAGTCACCCTGTGTAACTGTTTGACAGGAGCAAGTACAACCACATTACATGTGTCCCAAGGGGCAGGGTAGCATACCAGTATGCTGCTGTAGGCCCAGGCCCAATAGCATACTACCTGCCTATGACACAATGCACACACACATGTACTCATTGCAATACCAACTATGTGAGGTGGAATGCGTGTGCCACTGACTGTGTGCAAGGTCTGTAATGGTGTGATTGCTCAGCATGACTTTGTGTCTGTCATGGTAGTGTGTGTCCTTGGTGTGAGGCCAGAGAAAGATGTGTCGGGTATTGGGATACAAACATACTACATTGCCATATGTTGTGCTGTGGTTCCCTATATGTGACTGTGGTGTAGGTATGGTTATGGCAACAAAGACTACGGTGCATTACCAGTGACATTTGTACTATGCATTGCATGGGTTGACAATGTTCCCCATACATTACCTTGATACATACCCCCAGTGTGAGGCTGTGCATTGGACCTCAAACAGTGTGCCGACTGCTGGAGTATACTTGTTTGTTGTATGGAGTGTGCCAGGCACTGTCACAGAGTTGTCAGCTGAGCACTGATATGTGGTCATTCACATGTGTATCCCCCAATAGACAGACAGATGCTATATATGGCAGTTCAGTGATATCACTACAGTAGAGTTTTATGTGTGTCATATCACTTGCTCACATATTTTTCTTTTCCTTCCAGGGCAATGGTGCACCAGCGCAATCCCATGTACTCTGCTGCAGAGGAAGAGGAGATACACCAGAGCCTGGTGTGGGATTTTGCCACACTCTTTTCCCGCACTAGCCAGAACCAGCAGGAGAGGGCTGCACTGTGGCAAGACCTTGTCCGTCGGGTAAATGATATAGGCATGCACAACCGGACATATGAGCAGGTACACCATCACTGCAGTGATTTAATTAGAAATGTCCATCAGCGTGCGTCTGATATCCACAGGCAACAGCTTGCCACAGATGCTGGGGCGGCTATACACCCCCCCTCACCAGACTGGAGGGGCTCCTCCTAAGTGTTGTGGCTCCAGCCCAACAACAACAACATCCACACACATGTGTAATGATGGAGGCTGGAGCCACCCAGCAGGAGGACTTGGAGCATGCAGGTAACATGCCATATCTATATTTGACTGTTCTCTACACTGGTAGTTTATGCATGTGTGAGGTGTGTACTGTGTTTGTAGCTATTATCCTGGTAATTATTGTGCAAGAGTGATATTCTCAATATTGGCAGTAGACCTGTGAAAGCCAACTGTTGTACTACTGAACTGTATCATACTCACAGTATCAATGGCACAGTTGTGCCCACTGACAATGAATGTCTTATTTGTGCAGGTCCCTCTGGTGTAACAGCAAGGCAGCCAATCCATGCTGGTGAGTATGTAATAACATTCCTTTAATACTTATGATAGTAATAGTAATAATACTCTAAAATGGTATTGCTATGTGTGTGATTGCAGGTGTGTCTGTGTGTTTGTATCTCATGTACTGAGGAGTGTGCATGTGTGCATGTGTGCATGTGCCCATGTGTGCATGTGCCCATGTGTGCATGTGCCCATGTGCCCATGTGCGCATGTGCCCATGTGTGCATGTGCGCATGTGCGCATGTGCACATGTGTGCATGTGTGCATGTGTGGTAACATTGTGTGCACATTGTAAACTGTGTTTCCTGTCTTCTTCTCACAGGTTCTGGTGCTGCTCTGGTGGTGTGCAGCAGGGAACCTGAATCTGCTGCTGGGAATAGTGATAATGATGATACCTGTGTAATGGCACAGGGAGGTGTGCCAGGGTCCATTGTTGGTCAGCCAATCGACAGTACACAGCTGTCAACCCCATCAATGCGCACAGTCATCCTGCCAATACATCCATTGTCACCAATATCCCTAGGTTATGGACAGCATACAGTGGGCATTGACCAGGGTAATGTGGTATCAGTGGCACATGCATCCCCTCACAGCAGCCATGGCCAGAGTCCTGACATGGTACCACACAGGCAGATGTCCAGGGGTTCTCGTGGGAGCATCCGTGGTCATACTGCCCCTGTCAGACGTGCCCACAGAGGTCTTTCAACCTCAGCTATGTTCCGGGCTGTAATTCAGGCACAGTCACGTATGGAATGGTACACCAGACAGGGTCTGAGGGAGCTGAGAGCAAATCACACTGCTATGAATGACACTATGCGTGACGTTGCGGCTGCCATCCATAATTTCACCAAGGTCATTGACAGACATTGGGGGGGCATATTAGATCTGTTCCACAACTACATGTCCATGAGCCAGGGCAACGCAGGGCGGTTGAGGCGTCAACGTGGATGAATGCCAGCAACAGCAGCAGCTGGCAGTCGTCGCAGATGACAACAAACTCGCAGCCGCTCACATAGTGCCAGTACCAGCCCCAGCAATGCTGGGTCTGTGCTGTCA
Organism: Protopterus annectens; assembly: GCF_019279795.1. Classification (NCBI taxonomy): domain Eukaryota; kingdom Metazoa; phylum Chordata; order Ceratodontiformes; family Protopteridae; genus Protopterus; species Protopterus annectens. The sequence goes on along the minus strand of NC_056727.1, from coordinate 178,612,982 downwards.
TCAGACCGCCCTAGGAGACCACGTGCACGTGGCTCTGGACAGTCCCAGCAGGGACATGTCTCCAGTCAACAACCACCTGCTTCTGATGACAGTACCCAGTTTGGCTTAGTACCTGATACTGTCCATAGCACCCCTGCCAGGCACAGGTACCGAGTGCGTGGCCAGAGACAGTGATCTGTACGACCTGGCAGGTACAGTCTGTGGCTGTCCACAAACACCCGTGTATGGCGGCCACAAGGTGGAACTGTGTGCATGCATACACACATGCATAATGCTAACACCTAGGGCTAACACATACACGCACACACTGCATCAACATTGCCCCATTTTCTATGGTTGTCCCTCACTAACACACACACACATACATGTCGATTGGTTGTATCAGTGGCAGACTCAGGCATACCAAGTACACACCCTGTGCATATGATGAAACTGTGCCACTTCCTGCAATCTGTAACATCGATGCAGGACCGGTTAACATGGTGCTGATGCACAGGGTGACTACATAGATGTGTAGTAATATTATCATGTTGTCAACTGTGCAGTGTAATGATATCATTGTGGGTATATCCCAGCATGCCTGATGCATTAACAGTAAGATTGTCATTGTATTATTTGGTACACCCCTATAAATTACCATAGTGTAATGTCTGCACATCTTTGCATTCTGCTGGTAAGGCTGTAAACAGAAGCCCATCTACATAGGTAGCACAGGGGATAAGTAAATGGAAGTTATGATACTCAATGGTGGACATGTAAACCGCAAGATGCATGCAGTACAACCTCTACTCTGCATGGAGAATATTGATATCTGTGCAGTAATAGACAACAGGTTCAAGACTCCCAAGAGCACCCTAGCACTACCGGGTTACACCTCATACCATGCTTGACAGCCCCAAAACACACAACTAACTATGACAGGAGGTGAGTCTCATTAAATGTCAGGGATACTGTGGTGGCAGGACAGGTAGCATACAGCCTACTAAGTTGGGGAATGCTGATTGAGGGCTCAGTGTTTGTCATTATAAATGTGTATTAGTTTTGGTTTAAGCAGTTGGGCTTCAGGACAGTTATTTCACTTTACAAAGGTTCATGGCCTGCACTCTTGTGGGAGGAGAGGCTGGACTCTGCCCGTCTGAGGTGGGAATTTCTGGCTAAAGGCTTATAGTGCCTGCATATTTGAACTGTTTCTTACTGAAATTGGTACACCTTGTTTGCTGTAGCATAGACTAGATCCATGCCTGCTGATTGTAGCTTTGTTTGTATGCTTGTTTGCTTGTTATTTCCCTGAAACACTAATCCCACCTGAAATGCAGCTTTACAGCGCCTCTGAGAATCCCTAGTGACATGTGCATTGCTTACTGTATGTATGTCCTTGTTTCACTTGACAGAAAGTTAGTGTTTGTCAGTTATGCAATTAAGTTACCTGTAACACATTGCATTTGAGATACCTGGCACTTGCTCACTAAAGCATTTATATATGCCAGCACTAACAAATTAAAAGCACTACACCCTCACAAACTCACCTTATATACCTTGTTCCCCATTGGCCCTTTTTGTTGTTAATTATAAAGGAATTCCCAATACTAGCCTAGCATATTCAAAGGTCAGTTGTCAATCTCCTCCACGGTCCAGCTGGTGAATCTGGGAATCTAGAGGCAATGTTACAACTGCCTCATTTACACAGTCAATCCTCTCCTTCTCCCAACAAATTCCACCACATGTGAGAGATGCAACCATATATCCAAACTGCAGACTAAGCTCTCTCAACTCAGTACTGGCAAAACCTGTCAGGAGGACAAGGAAACCACACTCACTACAATTCCAGTCTCACATAGACCTACCACGACAGCAATCCAAACAAATAAACACACACAACCATACTCGGAGTCTCTAAATAAAGGTCTGCCTATGCAGCAGACACCTCCAAAGCAGACACACAAGTAACCGCTACCCCAGAACAGAACACGTGCAACACATAGCTCACAAAGCCAGTGTGCCAAACAGTCACAGCATGTAAGGCTAAACAACACACCTGCTACACTTGTGATGGGTGCCTCTATCGTCAGGTACACTGTTGTCCCGCTCACCAGGCTGAACAAGGAGAAGGTCACGGTGAGATGCCTGTCGGGCGCTATGATCTGCCACATAACACAAGCACACAGGTCACTCCAAGGCATGTACAAATATGACTCAGTCAGTGTCCATGCCAGTGAGAATGACCTGAGACATACCTCCCTGGACTACATGATGAGAGACATAGAGGAGCTCTCTGAGCATGTGACCCAGATTGGTATGACCCTGACCTTGAGTAGCATCTTACCCTCACCAAAAATGACGCCACAATATGTAGACAAGATGATCAATTCAGACAATTGGCTTATGTTTCAGTGTCATTCAAAGGGGATCCAATGCCTGTCAGCCTGGGATGACATGCTCAACAAGCCGCACTGCTATGCTAGGGACAGCTTGCACCTGTCACCCATGGGCTTTCGGATATTGGCAAAGGCTCTTGATACACCCATAGTGCCTTTTTTAGGCAAGGCTCAACAGACAAGACCACCTCCATAGGTATCACAAGGGATAGGAAACTAATAGTAATGCTACTCAACGCCAGCCGTGTAAACGTCAAGATGCATGCACTGGAAACTGTCCTTAGCATGGAGAACATCAATATCTGTGCAGTAACAGAATCCTGGTTCAAGGCCCCCAAAAGCACCCCAGCACTGGCAGGTTATACCTCATACCATGCTTGTCGGCCACATAACTTGCACCAAAACAGAACAGGAGGGGGAGTATCAATATTCATCAAAGATACACACACCTCCAGGTTGGTGGCACAGCACAAAGCATCAGAGACTATCCATGTGCAACTAACAGTGGGTAAGACTGCCATCCAGTTCATAGCCTGGCACACACCATACTCCCAAACCCAGGTAACACACTTGGCCTACTTAAGAATACATGTATATCTGCAGGTGTCTCCAAACAACAATATATTGGGCAGCTTCATTTACCCACACATAGACTGTGAGCATTACTGTAGCTCCAACACCCTAGGTGTAAAGTTCCTAGAATCCATACACTCAATTGCTATGGAACAACTTGTTACCACTCCCACAAGTGGGGAATACATACTGCACCTGTTCATCACCAACATGTGGACTATATGCTCCAGACCAGAAGTGTATCCCTCGCTGGTAAGATGACACCATAGACTACTCTCACTGTATATTCACATACCAAATGCAGCCCCTGCACAGAAAACCACAGTCATAAAGTTGTGTAATGCAAATTACATGTATTCACATGAGGCAGGCTTCACACATGGGAACTATTTCAGGTCACAGGTACATATGTCTATGTGGCACACACATACCTCATGTGTGCATTGACATTACTGATATGATCTATGTCATACAATATTAAGAGCAACACCCCACACACATGGACAAACTGTGTGATAAAAACACACATAGCATTTGTAAGATTCAAACCCCTACCTAACTATGTTATGACACTTGAGAGAGACACATTAGCAAAGCACGCTATTTGCATTACTGGGAGGTTACCCTTCTCCTGCTGTACTTATAGGGTGCTGACATCATCAGTGTTTAGAATGAGGAATGTGCATCATGCAGTGTGTTCTTGTAGTTGGCAAAAGGGACATTTCTTTCACACAGAATTGCACACACACTAACCCCCCTCACCCAAACACACACACTGAGCATTTGCAGGATTCAAACCCCTACCTAACTATGTTATGACACTTGAGAGAGACGCATAAGCAGAGCGCGCTATTCACATTACTGGGAGGTTTCCCTTCTCCTGCTGTACTTTTAGGGTGCTGACATCATCAGTGTTTAGAATGAGGAATGTGTATCATGCAGTGTGTTCTTGTAGTTGGCAAAAGGGACATTTCTTTCACACACACTGAGCATTTGCAGGATTCAAGCCCCTACCTAACTATGTTATGACACTTGAGAGAGACGCATTAGCAGAGCGCACTATTCACATTACTGGGAGGCTTTCCTTTTCCTGCTGTACTTATAGGGTGCTGAGATCATCAGTGTTTAGAAAGAGGAGTGTGCATCATGCAGTGTGTTCTTGTAGTTGGCAAAAGGGACATTTCTTTCACACAGAATTGCACACACACTAACCCCCCCTCACCCAAACACACACACACACACACACTGAGCATTTGCAGGATTCAAACATGGATGTGACATTGCAAATTCAACCCCTGGGATCTCCACTGTGTCCCTGCTTGACGGAGGCACAGCACACTAGCCTTACATGGTGCCTTCTGTGACCTACTTTACAGAGGCACAGTAGCCTACTGTACTGGGGAGGCAGATGCCAAGCACACTCTGGCTAAGCTTGTATTCCCTAGCGCAAACAGCCTAGTATTGACCTCTACACCCATATGTTTAATTTTCAGATGCAGAATATTTGTTGCTGATAAACTGTTTGCAGGTCTTTATTGCCATAGCTTTCCCTGTTTCTATGTACAACTTGTATATCTGTGAAAGATGTTTGAATATGTGTGGGATCCACTATTTAACTTATGTCTCTGTAGTCATTTAACTGTGTGCACTGTGCAGATTGCTGTCTTGTGGTTGGTTCCTGGTTTAACACATACAAATACCACATGTGGCCAACTGCTAAAATGAGACATGGCCTAAGTGTGTGAGCATGCCCAGTTCAGGCATATTCCATGGCTTGTTGCCTGACATATGTCTCATTTATCAAAGTGTGTGAGCATGCCCAGTGTGTGCTTTCCATATGTTGAGATCTTCAGTCCACCACATTTGTGGGTGTGTGTGAATTTCCACAATATTTCACATTTATAGCTGTGTGTTGGGAGTCATGTTGTGTACATACTGCCCAACTGCTTTGTGTCTGAACCTGACAGGGATTATACTGTGCCTGCAGGGTTTCCATGGGATAGTTTGCATACAGTTGTCAACATCCTTTCATAATGTCCATACACTGTAATATTGTATAGTGTACTGGTTCAGTACTTTCACTGTGGTGGACAGTATCCTGGGTTTCTGTCCTATCACTGCTTTCAATATTCATAGTGAGCACACCAGACTGGTTAAGGGCCAGTTGTGCACATATGACCATGCTGCATTTTGTTCGGATATGGACTATGTACACCAGGCTTGTCCAACATTGGTAGTGTATTCCACAACTTGGGTGGACATTGACAAACACTAGCGATGTGCCCTAGGCCATTTCTACTGCTAGTCAGAGAGGGTGTTTGTCCTTCAACACACATTGTAACTGGAATTTGACATCACATATTTCAAGGTTAGTATACTGTGCCTCTGTCTACCCGTGACATAACAGTGATACCCAGGGTAAACCTACCATCTCCCATCCACTCATCATGATTCCTGTTGAGGAGAGTCAATGAGGGACTCTCTGGCTAACCTGTACTGGGAGTTTACTCAAGAGTGGAGTGAGCTTCTGGATTATGGATCAATCACTACAGCATGTCCTATGTATGTCAGTGCTGGGGTTCAGGTCTCTCATGTGCATAGCTCACTGGCATTCAGATTGTACAAGGTGCAGCATGTTCATTGATTCCAGCTTGGACATGGCCTTATACATCAGGCACAGATTGCCTCTGGGCAGGCAGCATGGCACTGTGTGGAGCTGCGGTTTGTGTAATCAGGCAACACATGGCATCTGTTTGAGCTCTTTGATCCTCCTGGTGGGGTACTTTTGGGGTCTTTCCAGTTGCTGGAGGTGTCTGCTGGGGTACATCCCACAGGGGCCATTGTACTCAATTGTGAGGCTGATGAAGGATGACTGAAGAGGCACAATGACCTCTCCTGATCTAGATCTGACTACCTTCATGATTAGGAGGGTATATGGTATATGTCTGTAACCACTACAGCCACATGGTTGTCAAATGCAAGATATCTATCAAATTGTGTCCCCAGGTCTCTTATTACTTCTAAAGTACTTAATGGGTTAACACCGATGTGGTAATTGGTGGGCACTTACTGTTTATCCACAGGGGATGACTATACAATTTTCTGCAATTAGCTTGATGACATGGCTCTGGCACCAATTGTCTGTTTCTATGTGGCCCTTTTGTAGGATGCTTGTGTCAGCTGGAGGGTCAGATAAGGTGCCCAGTTTGTAGTCCTCTGCAAACTTGTTCAGACACAGTCCTTCCATGTTGGCCTGTACCTATGTGAAATATATACCATGCAAGGGAGGTCCCAGGACTGAGCCTTGTGGGATGCCAGTTGTAGCTGGTTTGTAGTCTGACATGGCTGCAGCATGTCTGACCATGTCATTTCTGTCCTTGGGCTGGTTTGCAACCCATCTACTGACATAGGGGTTTATATTTAAGCTGGTGAGCTTATCTATAATGAACACGTGGGGTATTGTATGGAAGGCTTTTGCAAGGTCCAGATAGGCTGTGTGGACCACATTCCCCTCATCAATGGCCTTGATGACTGTTTCAAATGAGTCAGACATGTATAAGGGGCAGGATCTGCCCTTAAGAAAGCCACGCTGGGTAGGGTCCAGTGTCTGTAGGTCCCCAATATCTTTATTTCTGAGTTCCATGATGATCCTTTCCATAGCTTTGCAGACCAAGCTTGTCAGGATTCTGGGGTGACAGTTTGCAGTATCCACTGAGGCACCACCTTTGTGGAGAGGGACCACTGTTGCTGTACACTGCTCTTTGGGTACATATCCTGTGGTAAGGCTGAAATTGAGCAGTAGTGTTATTTGGCATTCCATTCTTCTTGGAGTTCATGTTGGACACAGCCCAGGACACCATCTTGTACCATTGATGCTGTGTGTCTTGCTTTGAAGATGCTGCCTGTTACCTCAGCATCTGCAATGTCAGGGGGCCAGCACTCTGCTGGGATAGATATTTGTCATTTTGGGGGGGGGGGTTTGCACTGAACCTGTCAGGTTGGATGTTGGCAATGTGTGTGGGTTTGGTGTATTGTTTGTAATATTTGGTAATTCAGAGCATATCTGTGAATTCCCAACAATGTTCCTACCATCAGTTAAGACAGCCTAGTGATTATCCTTAGTGTCCTGTACAATTTGTATCTCCATAGGTTCATAGGTTCATACTGGGCTATCTGCCCTAGGGCATTTATCAGCCTAGCCAGAGTGTGTGTGGCTTTCGCCACCCCTTGCTATGTGAATATTATGGCCATTTAGGGTTTACTTTACTGTGCCTCTGTCTAGATGTGACACACTGAAGACCCCCAGTGTAAATCTACGATCTCCCATCCACTTGGCAAGAGTCAGTGTGGGGCTCTACCTAACATGGAGTGGGTTCTGTTCCAGAGTGTAGGGAGCCTCTGGGTTAGGAATCTGTCCCTCCAGCACATCCGATATATTTATGTGCTGAGGTTGACATCTGTCGCTCTCACAGCTCTAATGGCTTTGGATTTTCTGAGGTGGAGCATGTCCATCAATTCTGTATTGGACATGACCTTGTACATCGGGCATACATCGCCTCTGAGTATGCAGTATGTGACTGCATACAGCTGGGGTGTTGTCAGCCAGGCAGCATATGACAAATGTTTGACACCCTTTATCCTCTTGGTCAGGTACTTTTGAGGTCTTTCTAACTGCTGCAGGTGTCGGGTACGGTACATCCCAAATGGGGCATTGTACTCACTTATGGGCCTGATAAGAGAAGAGTATAGGGGCACAATGACCTCTCTTGATGTAGATGTGAATCCTTTCATGATAAAGTGGCCAATATAGGTGGTCTTCCTAGCCATGTTGGCAAAGTGAGTGTTGCATGTGGGGTTACTGTCCACTTGTGTCCCTAGGTCCCTGATTACTTCTTCCATACGTAATGGATTACCACCTATGTGGTGATTTGTGAGTACCTTGTTTGGTATTTGGGGAGACATTCATACTCTCCAGTGTCTTCAGGGAGGCTAAGTGGTGTTCCTGGGTCTGAGAGGGTGGTCTGTAGCATGCTACAAACTGTACAGCGGTTTTGCCTACAGTTAGTTGCACATGGATGGTCTCTGATGCTTCGTGCATTGTCAGTAACCTGGACATGTGGGTATCTTTGCTGAATATGGATACTCCCCCTCCTTTTGTGGTTTGGTCCAGGTTTTGGGGCCGAAAAGCATGATTTGAGGTATAACCTGGTAGTGCTGGGGTGCTCTCAGGAGCCTTGATGCAGGTTTCCATCACTGCACAGACATCGATGTTCTCCATACTGGGGAGGGCCTCGAGAGCGTGCATCTTGTGGTTTAGACATCTGGCATTGAGCAGCATTACCCTCATGTTTTTTCCACTTATGCTTTCTGGGGAAGTGGGTTTGTCTTTTCAGCCTTGCCTACAAAAGGCACTATGGAGGTGGCAAGAGCCTTAGCCAATATCCAGACACACAGGGGTGACAGGTGCAAGCCATCCCTGGCAAAGCAGCGTGGCTTGTCAAGCATGACATCCCAAGCAGACACACATTGTATCCCCTTGGAATGACACCAGTAATTGAGACAATTGTTAAAGCTGATCATTCTGTGTTTGTACTGTGGCATCATTCTTGGTGGGGGTAGGATGCTGATCAGGGTCAGAGTCATACCGGCCTGACCTACATAATCAGAGAGCTCCTCTATGTCGCTTTACATGTAGTCCAGGGAGGTACGTCTCAGGTCATTCACACCAGCATGGACAATGACTGTCATATTTGTATTTGCTTTGGAGTTACCTGCATGATTGTGTTATGTGGCAGATTGTAGCAGCCTACAGGCAGCTTACTGTACCCTTTTCCTTGTTCAGTCTGGTGAGCGGGACATCAGTGTGTCTGCCTATGGAGTCACCTATTACAAGTGTATCAGGCATGTTGTTTGTCCTTACGGGCTGTGACTGTTTGGCACACCGTCTTTGTGTACTATGTGTTGCATGTGCTATTTTTGGGGGTAGTGGTTGCTTGGGTGTCTGCTTTGGAGGCCTCTGTTGATTTGGTGTTTTTTAATTATAGCCTCCAGGAATGTTTTTGTGTGTTTATGTATTTGGTTTGCAGTTGTGATAGGTCTATGTGAGTGGGTTTGTGGTGTGTGTGGTTACCTTCTCCTCCTGACTAGTTTAGACAGTACTGACTTGAGAGAGCTCAGCCTCCAGTTTGGAGACGTGCTTGCATCTCTCACATATATTTGTATTTCTTGGGGGGTGGAGGAGGTTGTCTGTGTACATGGGGCAGGTGTAACATTGCCCAAGATTCACAGATTCAACTTGTTGTAGCTGGCCTTAGTGGATTTTATGACTGGCCATATTTTATTGCCATAATACTGATCAGAGATTACTTCCCTTTTTGGGTTTGCTCTATCATGTGGTGACTTCCTCATTCTCTTGCATGGTTTGGTAATGGCTGTGGTCCACCATGCCAGATGCCTGTGTGTATGGTATTGGGCCTTGGTTTTATTTGGGATTGCATAATCCATGCATTCCTGACTGTGTTCATAGAATGCATTTATAAAGGGTTCTGAGGTGTGGCCCATATTTTCCACAGGCACAGGGCCTTTAATGGATTCCGCATCAGTTTGGAGGAGTGCAACATTTCCTTTACACATGTTTTTCACTGTGGTTTTCTGTACAGGGACTGTGGTCCGGCTGTGAATATCCAGTGTGATTACTCTATGGTCTGATCTTACCAGTGAGGAATACACTTCTCATCTGGCCATAGAGTACCCATGTTGCTGATTATCACATCCAGTATGCTTACCCCTCTTGTGGGAGTGGTACATTGTTCCTGAGCATGTTGGTTTATGGATTCTAGGAACCTTTGGCCTAGGGTGTTGGTGCTGGGATAATGCTCCCAGTCTATGTTTGAGTATTTTCAGTCACCCAATTTAATGTTGTTTGGAGAGCTTGATATTTCCATGTGTTCCAACGTAGGCCAAGTGCAGTTCCTGGCATTAGGAGGGTAGTCTGTAGCAGGCTACAAACTGGCAGGCAGTCTTAGCCACTGTTACTTGAGCATGGATAATCCATGCTGCTTCTTGTTGTGGTACCAACATGGGGGTGTGGTTATCCTTGACAATTATTGCTACTCACCCTCCTTTTGTAATTTGTTCCATGTTTTGGGGCTGTAAAGCATGGTATGAGGTGTAACCTGGTAGTGTTAGGGTGCTCTTGTGAGCCTTAACCCAGTTTTCTGTTACAGGACAGATATCAACATTCTCCATGCTGAGGGGAGTTTAGACTGCATGCATCTTTCAGTTTGGACATCTGGCATTGGGTAGCATTACATCTAGGTTCTTATCCCTTGTGATACCTATGGAGGTGAAGCATCGTGCCTTGCTCAGCATGTCATCCCAGGCTGGCACGCATTGGATCCCCTTTGACTAATGGCAATACTTAAGCCAATTATTATAATTGGTCATCTCGTCTTCATATTCTGGCATCATGCTTGGTGAGGGTAGGATGTTAGTCAGGGTCATCATGTTTGCATATACTACATGGTGTTACATTGCTTAACACATGGAAATCATGCCTCAGGTGGTGCTGCAGGGCTGTCTATGTTGGATGCACATACTACACTCCCTGTACATGTTTGATAGCAGGTTGTGTCAACTTAGGCATCCCTTTTACTATATGTGTGAGTCATAGAGAGGTATCATTTCCTGGGTTCCTACTGAGCCAGTGTATGTGCTATGCGTTGCCGCTTTGCCAAGGCATACTGGGCACGCCTCCTTCTGCCTACTGGGGCAGGCTCAGGTTGTTCCTCCTCCGAGTCACGGTCTGCCTGTGATTGGCTTGGCAATGGTGGGGGGCTGTTTGGCCCAGCCCTATGCTGGTCCTGCTGCAGCTGTTTTCGCAGAATCGTATTATGTAGCATAGCACATACCATGACGATTTGGGTACATGTAGTTGGTGAGTACTGCAAGGCTCCTCCAGATGTGTCCAGGCACCAGAACCGTGACTTGAGCAGCCCAAACACACGCTCGATTACATTTCGTGTTTGTGCATGTGCCTCATTATGGCGTTCTTGTTCAGGTGTGTGTGCGTTTCTGATGGGTGTCATCAGCCACGGCTCCAGTGCATAGCCAGCATCCCCCACTAAGTGACCATGTGGGATGTCCCCATTGGCAAATGTCTGGTACAGCTACGTCAGATGCCAGATATGTGAATCGTGGTAGCTTCCAGGGCAGCCAGCACACACACTCATTATTATGCCCTGGGCATCACACACGACCTGGCAGTTGATAGAGGGGAAGCCCTTGCTGTTAATGTAGGCCCTACCCCGCTCACCGGCTGGTGCTTTGATGCATATATGCGTGCAGTCTATTGCACCCACTACCTCAGGGTATTCCTCTATTTGCTGGAAGAGATGCATATTGCTGGCCAATACCTCATGGGAATTGGGGAAATATACATGCTCACCGACATGTGCTAACATGGCATCCAGGAACTGGTGCAGTACCCTGGATGCTGATGCCTGTGATATCCCCATCATATCACCAGTTGGTCTCTGGAAGGTACCTGTTGCTAGTATTCTTAGGCCAACACATACCTTGGTTTCCACTGGGATGGGTTCACCTCTGTTGGTTCTGTGTGTGAGGCGTGGCCTGCACAGCTCAACAATTTGCTGCAGGAGGTCTCTGTCCACTCTATAGCGCTCCACTATCTCCAGCTCATGTAACCCCTTGTAGGTGACCCTGGGCCTGTACACTCTTCTCCGTCTCCTCACTGTGGGTTGTCTGGCAGCATTTGCATAGTCACCACGCTCAGCAAGTTGCATATGTCTCCTTATAACAGCTATGGCAGCCCCTAGCAATTTGGTCTGAGTGAAGCTTTTTCAGTTTTCACTTCTAGTAGCTTACTCCTCTGTTGCAGTGTCTCTTGAGAGAAACATTCTGCACTGTTGTTTGCAGTGTTTTAAGTGTTGGGCTGGGCTACTGTTCTGCCTGTGTAATTGCCTGCTTCTGATTGTTTTCACCTGCTAGCTCTTCCAGTAATTTCTGCTAGCTTCCTACTATTTCCCATGCTTCCTTTTTCCCTTCTGTTTCCTCAGGGGGGAGCAACGTGCATACCAGCAAAAACACGCTCACAGTGGCTAACATGTGCGCACACATGCTTAGACGGACTAGAATCTGCTTATTCAGGTTAAAATGCGTGCACACCAGCGCAAACAAGCATACAGGTGTTTAAACAGGCTCTTACATGCGTATTCTGCCTTAAATGCGTGCACTCACGCTTACACGTGCGCACTCTGTCTTACTCGTGCCTACCAGCACGCACACGCGTGCATGCACACCCAGTAAGAAACTTTGGTGTTATCCATCGTGTACACCTTCCATTTCTTGGCTTTCCCATGCCTACTTGTTGACACTCCTCTTTCCATGATGTGTGACTGACAGCTTTCACATGCCACTGTGCTCCAATGAGCTGCATTCCTTTCATACATTCCCCCTGTGATGTCACCTATCTCCTACTCTGTTACTCCCCCTTATCCTACTCCTACACTGCACGGATTGTGCTCATTTTCTATGTAACAGTGCGATTCACTATCCTACCACTCATTTACAGAGGATTGCCTACTAATGCTTAGTTACATGTCTTACACTCCGCTTCCCCCCTTAGCAACCCCTACTCGGTGGCCATGTTATTTTATCCTGCTATTCCCTTCCATTGTATACTCATGCTTTGCATAAACCCACATTTGTGGGTTTAATATTTTTATTTTTTGTTTTTTTATAGCGCAGCCCATTTGCGCGACACTGCGCTACATTTAAACATCGGCGATCGCCGAAAAAAAATTATTTTTATTTCATGTTTGCATCAGGGTACACTGCCAGTGGCCACATATTTGGCCATTGGCATGCTGCCTGCGACATTTGCAACCTTTATTTGGAGCTGACAGGGCTCCATTGTGTTATTTGCAGAACGGTACTCAGTTATCAACTGAGTACATTTCTGCAGACAACACCGTTCTTACACGGGCAGGTTTCTGCTTCCTGGATCACAAATTTACCTCATTTGCATGCCTTTCAGCTGCAAGTGAGGTAATTAGCATATCCATGCCCTGCCCGTGTAAGAGCCATTTTAGGTGCTCTCTTACACGCACAATCAGGATGTTTCTGGATCGCGATGGCTGCATGGAGTCTTACACTACTCTTAGACTCCGTGCAAGCCATCGTGAATCCTGCCCATAGTGTGTGACTGTGTTAGGGACTGAATGTGTTTGTGTATGTATCTGCATGGGAGGTCACAGAATGGTGGTTAGTGAGGGAGTAGGTTAGGGGTGTGTGTGCTTGTGTTGGGGATACTCTGTATAGTACGCCTAAAAGGCACTTAAAAGAAGTAGGTGCTGGGAACCACTAGACATCAAGATTGCCACAAGTAGTGCACCTTAAAGGCAGTAAAAGAATTTCAACCCTGTTTCTTTTAATCACCCACAAACGATATTAGTTCTATCTGCTGCCACTAGACATTTCAGATAAAATGTAAAAACAAACAAACTAATGAAAATACAAAGGGGAGTGAGGCTTTAAACTCTGCACACTTGCCACAAGAAACCTCAGTATTAATCCACTGTGCTAAGTCAGTGCAATTATTTAAATACATAATGGGGATCTCGGGTATTATTCAATGCCAGCAACAGTTTCATTGGAATATGGACATGGATGAGCTTTGTTTTACTTGAATGGATAGTCTGTTCTGGAACAATGGTGGCCTCTGTGATACATATCTGTCTCTCCACAACATTCAGTTTAGATACCTGGACCGAGTATTTCTGATGCCATGTACAGTAGGTCCATCTGTATTAGGTCGAAGGATGCCTTATATGCCAGACATGTTACCTCTAAGCACTCTGTAGGATACTGAGTATAGTGATAAATCTTTGAGGTGGTCCATGCAAGACCTATTGTTTAGGACTTGTATCCTTTTAGTAAGGTATCTCTGTGGGTATTCCAATTGTTGCATGGGTCTGGACAGGTACATGCCAAAGTGGGCATTATACAAAATGACTAACCTAATTAGTCTTTGTAAAGGGGGACAATAACATCTCTAGATCTAGTCACAATCACTTTGTTTATAAGCTGTGCTATATAAAAAGACTTTCTTATGACTCTGGGTACATGCTGGTCAAAAGTTAGGTCACTGTATACACAAGTTCTCAAATACCAAACAACTGGGTAATTTCTCAGGGGGCACTGTCAATTTGGCAGTTCCTTGGAGTAGATGACTTCCCAAAGGATACAATAATGTATTTCTTGGAGTTTAGTTTCAATTCATGATTCTGGCACCAGTTTGGGACAAACCTTCCTGCATGATGGTTAAGTAATTTGGGGATTAACTGCTCCTAGCTTGCAGTCATCTCAAACTTAGTTGGCCAAAGCCCTTTGGTATTTCCTTTTACTTTTAAGATGTATATGTCAAACAGAAAAAAATCTGAGCACCAAACTCTGGGAGACTCCATCAGTGACTGGTCTCTTCCCCTATTTTGATCTCCTGCATCCTGTGAGCAAGCATACATTTATATGTTTATTTGATTTACCTTCCTGATTGTATTAAACTATATTCCTTGTATAATACAGCACCACTTGTTAGAATGTGTTTTAAATTTGTAGTTTGGAACAGTCTTCTAGTAAGCAATGAAACAAAATGTATGAACCAATAATGACAAAATTACCCATTTCAGACAATTTCAACCATAAAAAGCCACTCAAACTTCTGTCATTACAATCCACCAATATCAGTAAATATGCAAAATCTCTGCAGAAGTAAGTCATCTAAATAATTCCACATTAAAGGGATCTGTAACTAATGAAGAGGTTGCTGCTACAAAACAACTTTATATATTTCATTGTTTCATCTACAAATAAAGTGCCTGCTGCCCTTGAAGAATAAATTGCCTATGCTACATTAAAAAAATGGTAAGCTAGTAATTTTGCAATGGGAAATGGATGGCAAACTGATAACAGAAACATAGTTACTAGGTAACTCCTCCAAAGGACATACCTAGGACTGCAGCATTCACTCCCTTTAAAGTAAAAAGTAGTACAGTATCAGCGATCCATCTGCATACTGTGGGAGTAGAACCCACAGCATTCTGTATCAAAAGCAGATACATTGCCTGTTGTGCTAACAATGCAAACAACTTAGCATAGGTTGCACTAAACTTCTCTTCCCCTGAAGTTCTCAGCTCCTTGTAAAATCCACTTGACACAACTAAATCTCTCAACTTCACAGCACAAGAAATCTGGAAAAAGACAACATTTATTTGAAGGGGGCAAAGGTCCAAAACCAGGGACACATTTTAAATATTGCTTGTATAATCTTAGAAAGTTGCTAAAATAAAGTGTTTTATGCTACCATGTGTTTCCTGAAAGATAAGAGGACTGAAACTTAAAGGGCTATCATTATTTAGTGAATTCAGTTCTCACTGATTTGCCAGAAAACCACAAATTTTAAGAGGAACAGACCAAAAGTATGAGCCAAATATTCTGTGAAAAGCTTGACAGTTGAGAGCTATGGACTCAACTCCCTGAATCACAAGTGGTGGTATGGGTAGAAAATTCAGGCTCTTGTTTGAGCCTAACACTAACCACCAGGTATACCTAACTGGGGCATTTTACACACACACATGCACGCGGGAGCAGCATAACTCCTGCAAATAAAAGAATAAAACTGTCATTACTGGCATGACTCTGGCTCTGGCAGCACCAACAGAACAGCAGCAGCATAAGTCCTGTAACACAGAGCAATAAGAGAACAAGAACAGCTAGTTTAGTTAGTTTAACTTCTGAGTGTGAATCCACATTAGCATGAAAACTCCACTTCATTAATTTTTTCCTGATAGGTCTTGCAGCTGTAAAAGTGTGGGGGCTCCCCCTCCCCCTGGCTCTATGGTTTCGGCATCCATGCAAACCACCAAATTATTTTTGTGGGATTCTCTTACCAAAAAGAGGTTGATGGTATAGTTTTTTCTAATTTTGTTGCAACTAGAAAACATGGGCAGGAAGGATTTAGCAAAGAGAAAATAATGACTGATATATGAAAAAAGGAAACGTACTAGAGTTTAAATCCTTCAAAAAGCTGCCGTGCAGTGCTTCACTGCTCTCACATATAAGAGACCCTTGCAACATTTTACAGACGCTAAGATAA